>NC_056743.1:530473490-530713490 GCF_019279795.1 Protopterus annectens
ATGTATCTTAAACAATGAAAACCGGTATTAACATATATGGACCAGTAAGCAGATGGTGTTATAGTGCTTCATTTCATTGGTTGTAAACATACATAAATCACCAATCAGATATCATATTTTAATAATCCTATCCAGAGTCAGCATTTCATGTCTACGCCACTCAGAGGCCATCTATAAAGTTATAACAAATCCAAATATATAGGGTAAAAATCAACCTTTTCCAAACATAAGTTAATTAATTTTTTAACTATTGTATATTTTGTCTAGAGGAATGAAAGAACTATTAAAACGACTACTAAAACAAAAAGCGCTATAGTCAGCAACACAAGTACGACATGCACAGCTAAAAAAATGTGAGTCGTCTTTCGATGCTTCACTTCATTGGTTAGACACATAAATAAATAAATCACCAATTATATGTCACATTATGATTGTGCTATCCAGGTTCAGCGTTTCACATCTCCACCAATCAAAGGCCATCTATGAAATGAATAAAATAGTAAATCCAATAGTGCTATAGTCAACAACATAATCGCAACATACACAACTAAAAACTATGCAAAAATCATCCTTTTTTCTACACATAGAATATTGTCTGTTTTTTATCTATAATATATTTTATCTATAAAAAATAAAATTACTAAACCAAGAAACGTTTTAGTTAGCCAAGACAAGCACAACATACATAACCAAAGAATTATGAATCTTCTTTTGGATACGTCATTTCATTGTTTAAACCCAAAAATAAATCACCAATTACATAACACTTTGAGATTGTCCTATCCAAAATTAACATTTCATATCTCCACCACTCAAGGGCCATTTGTGAAGTGAACAACCAACCGGAATATTATGATAGCTCCAATAGCGCTTATAGTCAACAACATAATCGCAACATACACAGCTAAAAACTGTGGATCTTCTTTGACAAAAACTATTATCAGATATATTTCTTCTTTTCATAGCTCGAACAACAAATCGTAAAAAGGGGGGCACTGAGTCAAGTTCCTATCACACATATATGTATATTTTTGCAAAAAGAAGAGAAAAATAATTTTTAACTAAAGCACTAAGACCAAAAAAATATATAAATAATTAAATCACAAAAATATATAACAAAAATATTAATGTCCAATGGTGTTTCATCTGATCTTCAAAATAGGTTTAAAAGGGACCGCCACATTAAGACCAGATGGATGGTTCGCTTGTAAGTTGACAATCCAACTTATCTCTCTGACTTCAGTCCTATTCGTAGTTTCACCTCCTCTTGTGTTTAAGTTAATAGCTTCAATAACTTTAAATTTAAAACTATGTAATGGATTTATTGAACAGTGAATGGCCAGGGCATTATTTGGATCACAGTTTCGAATGTCTCTTTTATGTCTCATTATCCAATATTTTAAATGCTGATCCGTTTTTCCAACATAGAAGGCATAACAATGAGAACAAGTCACTATATAGATCAAATGTTGAGTATTACAATTTGCATAAGCATAAAAAGTGTGGAAATGTCCTGTGATAGGATGTTGGAAGATATTAGAATTACTAATAAAAGGGCAGGCTTCACAGCGTAGGCATTTGAAAGTACCTGTCCATTGGGATACGGATTTCTTAGTAATGCCATCTTTGTTGCACAAGAGTCTCTCTAGATTTTTCTTATATTTAAACGTGAATCTTGGATTATCACCTACTATTCTTCTTAGTTGTTCATCAGATGTGAGTATCGGCCAGTATCTTTTAATCACTGCTTGAATCTGCTTACTATCTGTACTGTAAGTAATTTTACAGTTAACTCTCTGTTCACATTCAATATTATGGCTGATATCTTTTCTATTATTACAATCCAACCCCAAGAAGAAAAAATGACAACCTTTACCTTGTCTCAGGGTCACATGATCATCCTTTAAAGCAAGGTTACTGCCCTTATAACCTCTTGCCTGTAAGTTATTACTAAGATTTTTTTAACTCTAGGTCAAAATCTCCTTCCCTACTACATAGCCTTGAGGCTCTTACAACTTGTCATAAATATTGTCAAAGATATGTGCTGGATGCATACTTTGACGGTGTAAGTAGTGGTTCTTCTATGTTGGTTTCCTATAAACCTTGGTGTTTAGACCTGTACTGGAATGCAACGAAATCTCAACGTCCAAAAACTCAAAAGTTAGATATGAAAGAGGAAGTAATTCAAGCTTTAGCAATCTAACAGGAGAGACAATAATTTTAAAAAAGAAAAATCAATTGTATGGGGAGGGAACTTAGTAATATGGCTCTATAGAATACATTAGGATGTCCAATAAATTTAAATAGCTGAAGGGGAGTAACTTCACAAAAAATATAATTTTGCACTACCACCCAATAGCAAATGAAAGAGGAGAAGGGAGGAAAAATGTGATCAAATTAACATAAGGGGCTGGCAATGTCAAAGACAACTGAGTTTAAAAACACAACAGCAGAAGTGTGGAAGAGTGGGGAAAGTTTATTTTCTATTTGACTCACAATTGACACAGCTATGGTCTATTTCCTAGTCTAAATATGCAACAGAAATTCAGCATAATACAATTAAAATACAGTGTAATGAAAATACACTGCATTAATCAAAACAGAAAAAGGTATTGAAACAATGCAAATTACAAGAAAGCAATATAAGAAAAGCAAAACAACCTTTCCCTAACAGCAGTCTATGGCAGAGTCTGAGTGAACATTGCCATTAAAGCCTTTTCAAATGTTTTATTTTACCCTTAAATACAAGATTCAGTTTCTAGCTCATCCCTCATTTCATAGGTAAAAAACCTTAATTGACCTGTTTTAATTTCTGTGTGAATCACAACAGACACAACTACAGACTCTTGCCTAGTTTAAACATGCAATTGAAAGCAGAATACATTTAAAACAAAATGTAATTAAAGTATACAACACAATACAAAATAGAAGAAGGCCACACTAAAAGAACTACAGAAAGCAACAAAACAGTTTAAGAAGATTTCTGGACTATTATTTAATGAAAATAAAACCAATATGTTACTAATAAATATGAACAAAGCAGCATTAAATAAAAAATATCATAAATATCTATCTAGAAATTATACAAATATTTAGGAGCTAAAATTACAAATGACATAGATACAACAGTGCAACTAAACTATAGAGAGATTTTGGGTAATATCAAAGAACTCATACAAAAATGGAATAAGCTATTTTTTACCATGGAGGAAAGACTATATATAATTAAAGTGATTATATTCCCGAAACTTCTGTATTTTATACAAGCTTGCACGCTACCACCACCAAAAGCATATTTAAATCAATTTGAAGGGTTAATAATGAAATTCCTATGGTACCCTAAAAAACCTAGAGTTTTCCTTTGACAAAAGAGAAGAAGGTGGAATAGCCTTACCAGATTTAGAAGGATATAAACAATCAACAGCTTTAAAAACAGTTTCTCTATGGTTAAACAAAGAATATACTTCCATATGGAAAATAGTACATGTATTTATTTATTTCGTTATTAAATAGCCACCCTCTTCAACTCATGTTTATAAACACCATATCTAACCTCACTGCCTATTTCCCTCATAATCATCCAATCCCATCTGACCAGGCTAATAATGTTCCTCCCTTACATAACTTCTCACTTGCACCTTTCTCTACTACCACAGTAAAGAAACTGCTTCTGAAATTAAAGCCATGCACCAATACCCCTGATGACCTGTCCCCAGAATTCCTTCAAATAGCAGCAAACTCCATAGCATGCCCTGTCAGCTTACTTCTTAACAGATCCATTCAAGAGTATTATGTTCCCACCATTTGGAAAAAAGCTTTTATCCTTCCACTGCATAAAGGTGGAAACAACACTGATCTCTCCAACTTCCGACCCATTGCCATTATATCCCCTATTTCAAAGATCCTCAAAAAATGTATCCACATCCAATTCCTTAACTATCTTCAAGACAATAACCTACTATCAGTAACCCAGCATGGCTTCAGACCCGGGCATAACACCACTGCAGCTCTAATATCCTTCTGTGAATCTATAAATCAAGCTCGGGATGCCAGGAAGCGAGTCTACTGTCTATTTCTAGACGTTTCCAAAGCCTTTGATACTGTATCCCACCCTCTTCTCCTTAGGAAACTCACCAACTTAGGAATGTCACCCTTTACCTTTCTCTGGTTTTCCAACTACCTCATAGGCAGACAACAAGCTACAAAATGGATACACTCTCTCTTTCCATTCCTCAATACTACTACTGGTGTTCCCCAGGGATCCATCCTTGCGCCTCTGTTATTCAGCATTTTCATCAATGATTTTCACTCTACGCTCTCTCAAGGCACAGTGATCCAAGTACGCAAATGACTCTACAATCATCTGCAGTGCCAACTCTCCTCCTGAACTCCTGAAACTTACCCAGTCAGCACACACCTCCACTGAAATATTGATGACTAACAACCATCTTGCCCTAAATCCTAAAAAAAAAACAAACTTGTGCTATTCACCCCCAAGAAAACTACTATAATTAAAGACTCTTTCTCCATACTCTCCCAGGATAACACTACTATTAAGGTTGTCACACATACCAAGCTATTAGGAGTCACCTAACACCTATCCTTCGACTTGCATATTCATAACAATAAAAAAAAAGCTCACCAAAAATTGGGCATGCTATACTGCCACAAAACATTCCTCACCTTCTCCTCAAAACTGTCACTTGCCTGCTCCATCCTGCTCCCATCTTTCCTCTACAGTCCTCCTATCTTTCCTAATATACAAGCCAGCCTAAAATGCAAGCTAAATTCTTGCTATAACAAAACTGCTAAATTTGTCACAAACAGAAAAAAATTCATCCCATCACTGTGCCTCACTCCACATATTAAACTGGCTAGAACTTCCCCATCATCTCATATACATACAACTAACTACAGCCCATAAACTAAAATTCAACCCTACCAGCTGCCCTGCCCTTTCCTCTCTAATTAAACCCTATCACCAAAATAGACCCCATTCACTCAGAGAATCAAATGCTCTCGCAAATTATCAAACTGACCATCTCTGCTGGCCACTCCTTCTCCACAGCTTAATTATGGAACTCCCTCCCACAAACCCTAAGATCCACCAGCAGCACATCTCTCTGCAAAAAATCCTTAAAACAACACCTGTGCTCACAGTGGCTATGTTCATGAGCCAGTTCCTCACACTCCATAACTTGACTTTTTCTTTCTCCCACTACCACCTCCACTTCACTCCTTCTCCATCTTACCTGCCTCCTTAATCCTTCATATTTCCTGACTAATAATCCTTTGCTACTATTACTTATACTGGTAGTATCAGTAAGGAGTCTTATTTATGGCTGTATTGCCTGTTAATAATAACCTATTTTATTGTCATCTCTTGATGTACTTGATATATTTGTTGTTGTCTGTATAAATCATTGTGGAGCTATTCTCCCCGGGCCTCCACTGAAAATGGACACTTTTTGGCCCAGTGGTCCATCTCGGTAAACAAATGCAGATAAATAAATAAAAATACTATGAAACAGTTAATGGTAAAATGCCAGATGATAAAGATAAAAAACTAATTCTTACATCTCAGAAACTAACATCTTTATCACTATATTGGCAACTTTTCACATGGCAATTTATACACAGAACATACTTAACACCACACAAATTAGAACTAATATATAATAAAGAAAATAGATGTTGGAGGTGTAAATCACAATCAATAGCCAGTTGTTAATGCATGTTCTATAAATGCCATTTACTTAAATAAAATAGGGAAAGTATTAGCTATTTGTTACAGGTACTGTTCACTGAATTTCCAACTTACAAAATCTCTAGTTTTGTTGAATACATCTGTGCTGTCTTCATTCCAAGGCAAAAATTTGGAATTTGGTGGACTCTCCTTCCTATTGCAAGGAAAATATTACACAGAACTGGAAAACTGTACCTCCTCCCAATTTTAAACATTTCAAAAACATGGTTTTATCAGTCTTGCAGTTGGAATTGAAAGGAATTAAGGAAAGAGAACAACCTATTTTCTTAAACATTGCCTGGCAGAAAGTAAATCAAGTGCTGGAAACAGAACACTGTAATAAATTATAACCTTATCCAAAGATACATTCAAGAAAACAAAGTTTTTCAAGTATAGATATCCTATGTAAATAGTTGGATTTGTAATGTTTGTTTTTGGAATTGTTTCTCCACTTTAAGCTTTGACTATGTAAATATTTATTTGATATACATACTGTATATATGTTTATGTTTCTGAACATCAACAAAAATGTATTTAGTAATATATATATATATATATATATATATATATATATATATATATATATACATATATAAAAGGAGGCAAATAGACTGGACATATTACAAAAGCATAATATAAGAAAAGTAAACTTACCGTTCCCTCGGAGCAGCATATGACAGACTATGAGTGAGCATTGCGTCCTCCCATCATTAAACTCTTATCTTCACTCTCTCCACAGTATTCTCCTTCCCACTGGCATCTTCCATTTTCTTAAGTGTTTCCCTCTCCTCCTCATCTTCTCTTCTGTTGACTCCTAACAATACTGTCTGTAAATGCAATTCAAAAGTGTCATATATGAAGTGTAAAGGACTACTGGAGTCTCTATGCTTTTAACTAATGCTGTGCTTCTACACATATAATCGTATGTATACCTCCATTGTACTCCAATTTACTTCTTTTGAAGTGGGAAATAATGTTAAGTAACAGATATTGGTATTATGTAGTAGATATTTCTTTCTTCATTCTCTACTGAACTTTAGTTTAATTTTATCATTCATGAAAATGTACTTTTGTTCTATGTAACTCATAAAACTGTATTCCGAAGTACAATTATGCCACAACCATACTGATAGCTCTCCAGATGATTAAGCTAATACAGCAACAAAAACCCTTTAATAAGTATATATTTTTGAAGAACTGTTAACATTTTGGTCATTTGCTGGGTGATCTCCATAATAAACAAAATCTAACTCTGTGAAAATGTCTGTTTACAGGCTTGCACAGAAATATTGCTGTCAGCTTCTAATCAAAGATTCTGTCAAGACTGAAACCAGAACTAGCCAGCTCTGACGTGTGAAGGGATAAATCCCTACCTATATGGAATCCACATTCGCTTTGCAGCTTGTCTACCTGTAGTAGCTGGCTGGGGAGGATGGAGAAAGCAGCTGCTAGCAGCTCAACCATTCTTGTAGGACATAAGCAATTCAAGCTTGTAGCAGGAGTGACACTTAACTGGAGCACTAGGATTTCAGTAGAGGTTTGAGCCAAGCCAGCAGATGTCACACTACCATTATGCATTCAAAAGCCAATGTGAAACTGATATATACATGTGTGTGCATGTGTGTGTTTGTGTATATTGATGTAATGATGTTAAGGTCGAAAGCGATCATCTATTTAAGTTTTTTTTTACTTTTTTAATTTTTTTTTTATTTTTTGGTAAAGAATTGTCAATTTCTTAGCAATTTAGAAGCCCTTGATCACATTGAAGTATTAAGCGAGACTGGTGAAACATTAGTGATGATTTGTTAACCTCTTGCTTTCAGACATAAATCAAAGGATGAATAACCCCCATCTCTCCTCATATTGGAACACCTGGACAGTGGACCAAGAAGCTGCATTTGCTCCAGTGGCTTCCGATGGGTATCTAACCAATGTGCTGCTTCTATCTATTTGTCTAAAATTATGAATTTCTGTCCTTTCATCAAATGTTTACTTCACTGAAAAAATGGAGTAGGGGTGTGAATGTTCAAATGTGTGCTTGCTTGAATGCATGTTTGTTTGAGAGGTGCCAATGTAAGTAGTGGAATGGTGGATTTGTGAAGGTGATTGTGAGTTAGAGGATGCAAATGTATATGTGAGTGTTGCTAACAAACTACAATTTTATTAAAAAAACAGCAAGCAGCTGCTATAGTCCACACATGGTGCTCTAAAGCACTTCAGTTCTGAAGTCGTTGCCTTGGCTTTATGAAAAAAAAATCCATTTTCCTTTTAAACTGTAGCAAGCAGCTGCAACAGCTAAAGTCACATGTGGAATTCTCAAGTCCTTCACTTTATACCACAGATTCAGTACCAGCATGTAAATACCTCTAATAGACTGAAAACTAATTGGCATCTGCCAAATGCACCCCTAATGCTTTTTTTTTTACATAGGGCAGAGACCCGTTTCATTTTTATAACAGAGTTTCTAATTTCTGACTTCAGCTACTGAGATATTCAACTTTTAGTTCCTGAACTGTCGACACCAGTGCTGAAAGGAGAAATCCTGGTTGCCTGTTAAAAATGTAGTTGTATTTTTGTCCTGCACAAGACAGAGTCCTCGACCATTTTGACGTATTTTCATTAAGAAAATTCAGACAGGTGAGATGGAAAATGTTGCAAATGTTTATCTAGTGTACCAGCAAGATTTGAACTAACCAACAAAAAAGATATAGTAGAGGTCACCTAGTTGTCCATTAGTTTAGTAGGAAGATAAATCAGTGAATGCTAGCAACATGAGGCCCTCAGATATTTATTGCTGCTAGGTTAAGGCCCTTTCAGAAACACTGTTTATACAGACATTCTCCGGCACCTTCCTCCAAAGATTTACATTTGTTTTTCTCAAGTATGTCCTATTAGAATCTTTAGCACAGATGAACCATTTGAGATGCTTCTTAAGGCATGTGATTTATTTCAACAGTCTTTGACTTCATTTTCACATGATGGAGCTGTTCCTGACTTAAGACAGATGAAAAGCCAAAAAGATTATGTAATAAGTTACACATTCTATATTATACAGCAAGTGACAAAAACACATTGAAAACAAAGCTGCTTGACTGCAAAACCTGCACGTCACTTTCAATTTTAGGCTCTGCTCCAAAGAAACATGAATCTTACAAGCTTCTGTTTGAAATTATCCTATTTTTACATTGTCTTTCAAACCCTATTTAAGCCTAAACAAACATTTTTTTTCTTTGAATATACAGACTGACTTGTGCCACGCTCGGCATGAAAATCCAAGTGGCACAGTCTCACACAGTAACATTTCTGCTTCACAGTTCTGGGGTCTCCAAGATATTTCTCAGCTGAGTTGCCTTTATTGAAGATTTATTTATTTATTTTATTTATTTTACATTTGTTGACCGGGCTAGTCTAACTGGATACATGTCCATTTTCAGTAGAGGCCCGGGGAGAAAAGCTGCAAGCATCTGTAGAGAGTAAATAATACAATATATAGTAATAGTCAAGTGGATTACAGTACATTAGCTACATTGTGCATTAGCTAGATAGGTAGAAAAAAAATTTAGAGAGTAAGTTAGTAGCTTTAAGCTAAGATTAAATACAGTAAACCAAAAACATGAAAACATTTTTTTTTTGTTTTGTTTTTTTTGGAAATAGAGATAGGTGAGATAAAACAGAAGAGTAGAAAAGTATAGAGAGAGCAGGAGGTGAAAGAGATATCAGTCTGGGTTGGAGCAGGGACATAGCCAGTGAGTTGTAAGATATTCTTTCAGATGCTTTTTAAACAGAATAGTGGAAGCAAGGGAGGAACTCCTTAATATCATCCCAGTGTCCAAGTCAGGTTTTGATGGCTGCTCCAGTGTTCTCCTATATCCAAAAGATATGTTGACTGAAGCAGTAATCCTGAAAGTTTCCAGTATTTGGGTGTGTGTGTGTGGTATTTGTGCATAGCACAATGGGCTGGCACCCCAACCAGTATAGTTTACTCTGGCTTGTACCGGTTGAGAATTGGGATAGGCATTGATTACACTGTTACTCAGAACTAGATTAAGTGGCTGATCAGAGAATAAATGTATAACAATTGGTTCAGTATAATTCTTATGAAATCTATAAACATTTCCATCATGGATGATATTTTACTGGAAAAGTAATGTAAGCAACAAAAGAGCCATTAGGGCCTTGGGGATCTGCAGACTGTGTTTTGTTTTATCTGGTTCTATGAATTACATTGTGTCATTTAGTTCCTGCCTTTGGTCATCTGTACATAATCAAGCATGGTTGACATAACTATAAAGTATCAAAGTTGTCTAAATCCAGACAGTAAATAACATTACTTCCTGCTAAACCAGTTGTAGGTGTGTTACAGTACCATAGTCATTTAGCTGATTTTAATTAAAAGATAATACATGTATCCAGTTATGTACTTGTTACACCCTTCCTGAGATAAAAAAACATCATAAGGTAGTCGTTGAGCTCATTGTCACCTTACAGGTATTTTTGTAAGGTGTTTTTATACAGGACAAAGGACATATGATTTTTGGAAACTTACACATATGTCAAGAAACTAGACCATCTCTCCCAGAAATATAGTCCCCAACCAAAAGAAGTATATTTTTCTAGACAGTGCAGCTTTTTATTAATGAAATAAAAAAAAAAACTCATAAAATGCCAGCTATCATCCCCTGTTATGTTTGAGCACATTCATTCTTCTATTACAATGGCCTCTCAGAAACTCCCAATGGCGGTAAGAGCTGACCAAAAGGAGTAGTCATACATAGTTGTTTGGCCTCTTTTCCTACATCCTTCCTTCAAGCAGACATATAAATTCAGAGCACTTATGTCCCTACTGCCTGACGATATGGCCTTACCCCCATAAGACTGGGACATTCCATTTTTGGGGGAGGATCCTGAATGTTTAGAGGCCAAAGAGCAACTCTTAGCTGAATTATATCAGTCATGATTCCAGCTTGGTATATTACTTTAGCCTTTGCCCTACTCATTGTTATCTGCCATGAGCACATGCATCAGTGCTGAGGGTCGACTTTTCCTTCTGTCTGATCCTTGTGCACTCTTGAACATGCTGTCCATGAAGGCCTACATAAACAGCTTGGAAGAGACAAGTAAACTTCTTTAGTTATTATTGGAGCCTGCTGTGACTCACTCCTCAAAACTGTGCCCTTTAATGCTTTGAACTGTATTCTCACACTCCAAAAAGGGTGATCTCATGTCCAGCTCTCATTTGCATCTCTCCTTACAGGACCCTGCAGTGGCCAAGCTCTGCTACTCTGTCTGCATCATAGACCTGTTTTTTGTTGCTGCAAGTCTTTTTAATATCATTTAAATTTAAAAGCTACAGTATGGCATAGGTGTGTAACAGTAAGCCAGAAACTCATGATTTCTTGAGTGTAGCAGCCAGACATGATTTTAAAGTTATGCCTAACTAAGGAAAGCTGCAAATAAACACCATAACAGACATGGGCTTCTATGAGTAAGGAAAAGCAGAATTCCATCATATAGTGAGATAAATTGTTCAGGCAAGAAGGAAATGGTGCACACTATATTGTTATCATGACATACAGCTGGCCTCTGTGCTACACATCTATTAAAAAATGAGCTAAAAAGAAGATATGACATAACGCAGGAACATGAAAATAAGTTTTCAACTATGGCATGCAATTTTTGAAAAGCGATAAGGTTTAAATCCCTTGCACCTTATAGCACAATTATGGAAGTCTGCTCTATTAGTTGTCAGTTTGCAATCCACTGAGAAACTAAATAACCGAGCACAAGACTAAGTGATTCCATTCTTTTATGAGATTATTCCTTCCCCATACCTATAATGGGATATCTATATATATATATATATATATATATATATATATATATATATATATATATATCCAAACTCCCAAAACCACAAAACCTCAAAAACACACATCACACACTACACAACACATACAAACACACACACACATCTCCCAACAATGTCAAAAACCAATACAACACACAAGCACACAACTAAACAAGCACACACACCTACCCTTATTATATGCAGGGGGCAAGCCCCACTGCACCCCCCATGTGGGGGGCTGCGTCCCCCACAACCCCCTAATTAAATATTCTAACTCCAAGGTTGCACTACATACACACACACACACACAAAAAACACCACCACACAAACTACATTCCTCTCGCGCACACACATCACAGTAACAACACGCACTACAGCCCCTACCCAACACCCTTAAACATAAACACTTACCTGAATCCATGAACACAGCGCAACACCAGAACCGCTAATTCAAAATCTCTGACATTCGAGATTTTGAATTTCGTGCTTCTGGGGTTGCAATGTTCCGATCTTTCCACTTTATGGATATATATATATATATATATATATATATATATATATATATATATATATATATATATATATATACACACACACATACATACATAGGTTTGGTGGTACATGAGAAGAGTGCCCCCAAGGTGTGAAGTTCAAGTCATCTTGCCTTCGGGGGGGGGGGGGACTTCAAATTTTTTGTGGGGTTTATTTCTTGAATAGCTGTGCTCAGCAAGTTGGTTCCTCCAGGATTAATAAGGATTCTAGTGGAAGCTGACAGAGTCTAATGAATGCAAATTTTTGTAACTCGGACACTTTTATCAACTGGCGTGGAATTAAGAAAACTGGACATGCTCTTCATTGCTCTGTAAATTTCTTGTTAATAAATGCCCCCAAAGTTTCTCTGTAGCTCATTTTGCCTTTATACCCCATGTGAGTTTTATTGTTTTCTACACCCAACAAAGAAAATTAAATTAGCTTTGTTTGCAATGCAGTATGCAAAAGGCATATATTGTGTACACTGCAGAATTCAATGATAATCATCATTTTGCTTTATCATCATCGAAACTACTCAACTCCCTATGAAAAGAATCTCTCTCTTAATAGGAGCTCAAAAAGGGAAACTGACTAGGCTTAAAAATGCTCACAATGGCAGCTAGCCAAGCACTTACCTATGAACCTATAAAGAGGATTATGATCCCATTTCCGGTCACAATTAAGTTGTTATATGCTCCTGAAATGGATGTCAAGAAATCCTCTTAAAGAGCAAAAAGAAGCAAATGCTCTTAATTTCCATTTTCTGAAAACTCATAACTGCTTTCTGTACTTCATGTACCTACCAGCTACATAGAGAAAAAGAATGAAGGAGAAAAATATAAAAAGAAAACTGCAGAAGTTCTTAGAGTTTTACAGTGCTTAACAATGTGATGCAATTAGTGCTGTCACACAATTCATAATTTTACATAAAGCTTTAGCTTGTCTAATACATTGGCACTCTGCTCTCTCCCCTTCCTCTCCCTATTAACATGGCTGTTCCCCAAGGATCTATTCTTGGTCTTCTACTCTTCAATATCTTTACTAATCTACTCTATACCTGCTGCCCTCAGTCATCCCTCAACTAATACTATGATGACTCTGCAGTCAAATGACAAATAGTCAGAAATCCTTTAACTCTGTTGAAATGTGACTCTCTAACAACCGGCTAATTCTGAATCCTAAAAAACAAACTCTTACTTTTTCTTCTCAAAAACCTATACAACCTTAAATCCACTTTTACTATCCTTTCCCTAAATAAAACACCTATTATAGTTGAACCCAACACAAAACTTCTTGAATTCACGACAGATGACCAACTGGAATTTGATTTGCATGTTAATAACTGTCTTTAAGAAAACCCATCAAAAACTTGGCATCTTACACAGAAATAAAAAGTTCCTATCAAACAAAGCTAAAGTCTCCCTCTCTCATGCCTATCTCCTACCAAGTCTATTGTACAGCTCTCAGATCCACAACAACCTCCAAATCTCTCTCATAGAAAATACTTACAACAATGTGGCCAGATTTGCTGCAAATCAAAACTATAAATCTCATCACTGTCTTTACTTAAAAACTGGCTTGACTCACCTCACCACCTTCTCCTTTCTCAGCTTCAGATTATCCACTCTGTCTTGTACCAACGATCTTCCTGTCCCAACTTGTCTACTTTAATTCCCTTCTATAGTCCTTCAAGGACTCTCTTAAGCTCCGGCCAAGACCTTCTACAAATCTATAAACGCAAGAGCAAAGCTGGTCAAAACCTGGTCTATAGCTACTACCCTACCATTTCCTGGAATAAACTCCCATTTGAAATTAGATCACTTAAACAACTCAATGAATTCAAGTCAGCCACCAAAGACTAACTAAAAAGTAAAAGAAGAAATACTGCTGATGCACAGAGCTGGAACCAAACCTTTATTGCAACACAATGAGAAAGACAGTTTACCTAGGTTTCGTCCTGATGCCAATAGGAGTTCTTCAGAACTAATCTTGAATGACTACACACCCCTTTTATATCACTTACATCCTCACCCATTTGTAATTAATTACCTACTTACTTAAAAGACCAGTATACTACATTATTCACACTAAAAAGTTTTCCACAAACCCACATTACAATACAATGTCAACTAAATATAAAACATCAGTATACTATTGTGTTATAAAATTTAATAATAGGTTTCAAAAATTATAAAAACATATTTATATGTTCAATCATGTATAAATTACATACGTTTCTATCCTAATATGTGTTTTAATTTTAAAACTGGAGCTATACTAATAATCTCATTTACACGGGGAAAGACTGCGGCATCCAAACGTAATTGCCATTGTAATTCGGCAATATCCAAATGGATGTCTAACACCCTGCCCTGTGTGTCCTTTACAATTTGTTGAATGACACAAAATTTAAATTCATGCCGTTGGCAGTACACAACATGCCCAGCTAAAGCATTAGTGACTTTGGCATTTTGAATGTCCAATATATGCTCTTTAACTCTTTCCCTAAGCCACCTACAAGTCCTCCCGACATAAAATGCCATACATTGTTGGCATTTAGCCAAATATACCACATTTTGGAAATAATTATAATGTCCACAAATGGATATATTTTATCCATTTAAAATTAAATTGCTACTGGCAACCATAATGTACTACCTAAAAAGTCACTAGTCATGCCACTGTACTCACCCTCTTTAAACTGTCTTCCTCTCCTACGTAGCCTACTAACTGCCCTCATTGGTTTTATTTCTGCAGTGTGTCAGCTCTCTTAGTCATCTTATCTAAGTTAATACCTGTCACTCTATCTTAATTTTTCCACTTATTTAATACACGTATGATCTTCACTAACTGTAACTACCTTGGCTGTACTTGGCAAACTTTGCATACTGTATCTGCATATATCTTAAATTAAATGTCCACTTAAACTCTATAAATAACTTTTGAGCTTTTACTGTTCCAACTTGAAAATGTTAATGTTTTCGTTCATAATACTATTTTCATTTACACTTACAATTTTATTGTAAATCTGTGGAGCTTTTCTCCCCCGGGCCTGCTCTGAAAAAGGGCTATCAGCTCAGCCGGATAATCCCGGTCAACAAATGTAAAATGAATACAATGTGAGAAACAGAGAGAAAAACGCAGATGCACAAAGTGTTTTACATCTTTGAAAGCTATAATACTCTTAAAACAGCCTCATAGACAGTATCAAGAAGTATATATTTGATTCTCTATCAGCTTTAAAAGCTGTACTACACTTCACTGTGTCATGCAGTTAAAAAGCTGTGGCATCCTAAAGTGTATTACAGTTTTTAAAGCTGTTTCAGCTCTGGACTACTGTTATGTAATAAGTACCGTATATGTTCTAACATTGTACTAGTGCACTTTCATGGCACTCCATGTAATGCAATTCATTCTTTTCTTGCTAACAGTGATAAAGATTATCAAATTATCTCTGTGGATTTTTAGCACCACTTTTCCAAATCAGACACTTTTTTTTTTTATTAATATGCTCTTTTCCATTCCTAACTGATCACATGAACATGGGCAACCAAGTTAGGTAATCCAATAGTCTCATAAACCGATATTTAAAAAAAAAATTGTTTTTTTTTTCCACATTTCATTGTTAGCCTCACTTATTCTCTTCCTCAATATTTCACAATGTGTTATTCTCCTTTCACAAGCAGTTCACTTCATGCAAGAGCAGAAGCATATCACAAATAATTAAGAGCTAATTGTATTTCATCATTCACTGTATTTTGTAGCTTCATGCACTGTAAGGCTCCCATGTGTCTTGTAATGCAGTTATTACTGTAGGCCAGAGATCATACTATTCCTTTTCTGACAGACATGTAATCTTTATTATTTCAATGATGTAAAACTATTAAATTTGTACACAATAAAGATGATAAAGTTTTGCAAGTGGTCTGTGAAAAATAACTGTGCTCCTACTGATTATATTAATGTAGAAAACAAATCTGATTTTTTAAGGTACACTGCTTTAAAGTTGACTATACTTTTTTTTTTCCTTCGGCAGTCAATAAGACATTATATTGTCATCAGAAGCATGCATACCAAGGAGAGTCAGTAAAACAAAAATAATGCAGAAATGAAAGCTAATCAGTTGTTGATTACTGGCACTTTTAAATGAGAGAAGCTGTGCAATGAGACGGTCAAGGTCACCTGTCTATTAGGGGCTAGGATCCAATAGATCATGCACACACTCAGGTCACTGAAGAACAAGTAAAAGGATAACACTGTCACTGTATATATGGGTGTAAATGACTTGAGACATAACTCTTGGGACTATATGGAGATATAGAGACACTGATGGACTTCTCACACTGTGTCCCCCAGGCTGGTATAAGCCTAGCACTGAGCAGCATTCTAGCTTTTCTGAAGATGATAATGCAATATGAGGAGACGATAACTAGCTTTAACAAGTGGCTTAGCTTTTGGTGTTATTTGAAGGGGTAAAATATTTGTCAGCTTCGAATTATATGGTTTGCCAACCTGATAAATCTTCCAGCATAACAAGGGAGATCCATGATAACCTGTTTGTATAACTGCACAAAGCCAGGAGTCTAAACAAAAACTTACACTATCTGAAAGCACTCCTCACTCTGGAAAACACAGACATCTTTGCAGTTAACACAGTTTAAAGCTATGGAGAGCACTGCAGCAGTACAAGGCTATAATGCTTTTCACACATTAAGATCAGCTAGTGCTTAGGAAGAGACAATTCATCAAAAACAGTCATACCTGAAGATAGGTCAGGCAGTGTTACTAACTTGAGATTCTCAATATAAAATTCAACATTAGCCAAGTCCCATAGATTATCACAGCAACCTATAGGTCCCCCTCCGTGATCCAGGTTGCCAATACAATATGCCCGAATGTACTGCAATTGCTCAGCACTGAACCAAACACTATATTCCTGGACAACTTTGACTACCCCATTATAAACTAGGAAAAATACATAACTTCCTATATGCAGGTCCAGAGATTCCTGAACATTGTCAAGAGAAACACACTGGGGCACCCCGCTGGAGCACCAACAGTCTTAACCTGATCCTTACAAAAGGCGGGGGGAACTTTGCACCCATTCATATGTTAGCATGCTCACTTGTCAGGTTGGACCATAAAGCTATCTTCTTTAAAATTAAACTAAAACCTGTGACTCCATCTAACCTTCAAATGTTTAGGAATTATTCCAAAGCAGACCCACAAGTGAGTGATACCATGGCAAAATTTTAAGCTCCCCAAATCAAATGAACTCCACTGCCTATGTAGAATTATTCACAGAAACTCTATACCCCCATGTAAACAATTGCTTTGAGGCAGCTGTACCCACCAGGAATAAGTACAGGGTAAACTCAGAAAACAAGCCACCCAGACAGAATCTCGACATCAACAAGAAAAATAATTCAGGGTGTAAACCACACTGAATACACAGACAATCTCAAAGCTGCACCTATATACTTAAGTCTCCTATAGACTACTGAGGGGTGATCTATGCCTAGCCTATCTGATACAACTGAGACTGAGCGGCTGCACATCCACAAGTCTAACAACAATAGAAGCAGGGGCGGCCCGCCCTATTGGACTGCCGGACTGCAGCCCTCCCAGCTGTAAAAATGAAAAAAGAAAGAAAATAAAAGATAAAAAAGGAAATTAAAAATTGCGGACTTTCATGCATGCGCATTAGTCCGGAGTGCTGCTGAGACAGTCTGGAGCATGCGCAGACTGTTTCAGCAGCAGTCCAGATTAGAAAACATTTAAGAGCAGAGATCCCAGAAGTCTATGCAGTTGTAACTGCATAGACTGTCGCTGGAAATGGATCGGACTCGGACTGCAATGTCGGCAGGCTGGAGTCTCGTCGGGGGAAGAACATCTTGCATGGTAGATTTGATGCTCCAACGGATGTAATGCGCGAGCAGGTTTGTAGTGCTCTAACAGCTATGGCTTTAATGGTATGAAGGGAAGGGATCTACATCGGTATGTGTGTGTAAAATGCCCCAGTTGCTATACACTGGTGGCTAGAACAAACTCATGGTGGTGTGGTAGAGAATACCTCAAGCTTGAACCCTGTACCTTGTATGCAGGTGTTAAGGACCTGAATTCCCTACCCACCACCATTTGTAAAAAAAAATTAGATTTTTGCCTCATATTTGATCTGATCCTCATAATATCTGTGGTTTCTAAATGTTGCAATGCTTGATATTTGATGGTGCAGTGGTAGAATCGTTTCCTCACAGCTGCAGATTCTCAGGTTTGATTCTTGGCTGGGGTGCCTTCTGTGTGGGGTCTGCATCTTCTCCCTGTGTTTGTGTGGGTTAGCGTTTGTGTCCTCCCATGTTACAAAGACATGTCTGCATTATTTCTTCCTGGGCCTCTGCTGAAAATTATTGTTTTGTTCCAAGTCAGAATTTCCTCATTAATAAATGTCAAATAAAATTGACAGGCATTTGAATTTCAGACTTCAGGTTTCTGAATGTTTAATTCCTTACATATTTGATGGTTCAGTGGTAGCATTGTTGCCTCACAGCTATAGGCTTTCTGATTTGATTCTTGGCTGGGGTGCCTTCTGTGTGGAATCTGCATCTCATCCCTGTGTTTGTGTGGATTTGCTCTGGTGTCCTGCCATTTTACAAAGACATGCGTCTGCAGTATTTCTCCCTGGGCCTCTGCTGAAAATTGTTTTTGTTCCGTCAGAAGTAAAATTGACAGGCATTTGAATTTCAGACTTCATATTCTTCAGAAAAAACACAACCTTTTATTCTAGCAATTTTCTAAGTTTATAAGATGAATATTTGAAAATTGTCCTTATTTTTGGGACTGTATTACCCCATTATTGGCTTTGTCCAGGTTTTTTGTGCTAAGACTGACAGCTATGGCAAGAACAGAATTCACTGAATATGTTTGAGGGCTGTATTCCCTCATTACTGGATTTGTCCAGGTGTTTTGTGCTAAGAGGTTGACAGCTATGGTGAGAACTGAATTCATTAAATGATAGCCATTTAAGTTTCAGTCTTCCTCTCTTTCACAAAGCAGCTTCACAAAGCAGCTGATTTGGCATAGTGGTATGTTGCTCTGACTCTTTTGCACAGGGACCTTGGCAGTAAAATGTATGGTGGTAACACATCATTTTATTCTAGCAACTTTCCAAGATTATACAAGCAATGTTTTATGCGTCCCTGGTTTTTGGGCTTTTGACCCCCCCCCCCCAATAAATTTGACTTTTTCCAAATTTCTTGTGCTGAGAAGTTGAGATGCAGTTGAGTATTGAGTAGATTTTAGAAGGAGTTGAGAGCTGCAGGGGAAGAGAAGTTTAGTGCTGCTTATGCTAAGTCAGCTTGCATTATTAATAGTACAACAGGTTGTGTACTTGCTTTTGATGCAGAAGGTTCTACTCCCACAAGGGGTGAATGCTGCCGTACTGAAAAAGTTAAGATACTAACTATGAGCCTGTAATCAGTTTGCCATCCATTTCCTATTGCAATATTACTAGCTTATCATTTTTAATGTAATATAGGCAATTTATTCCTCAGGGGCATCAGACACTTTATTTTTCGATGAAACCATGAAATATAAAGATGCTTGCTAGCAGCAACCTCTTCATTAGTTACAGATTTATTTAATGTGGAATTATTTAGATGACTTTTTTACTTCTTCAGAGATTGTGCATATTGTCTGATAATGGTGGACTGTAGAACTGTGCATATTTACTGATAATGGTGGACTGTAGAATTGTGCATATTTACTGATAATGGTGGACTGTAAAAGTTTGAGTAGAATTTTATGATGGAAATGTTCTGAACTGGGCAGTTTTGTCATTATGGGTTCATGCATTTTATTTCATTGTTTACTGGAAAGATGTTCTGAATTGGGCAGTTTTGTCATTATTGGTGCGTGCGTTTTGTTTGGAAAAATGTTCAAAACAATAGGAAGGTGTATCAAAGAGCACATGTATGTTTCATATGCAAGGGGCCTATGATTTGAAAACAGCCCAGAATTAATCTTTATCTGCCATTGGTAAAATGTATTTTCTTTGAATGTGGGTTTCAATGCTGTTTCAATGAATGTGAGTTTCAAGGCCAGAGAAGTTTTAATGCTAAGTTTGTTTAGCAGATGTCTTAGTGTTTGCGCTGTAAAATGCAAAATAAAACTTTCAAATGAAGTCCATATCATCACAGAAGTAAATCAGTATGCACATCAGTGCTTATGGTAAATGGAGTGAAATAGCCAAGTAATGGATCATTGGAATGGCTGCAGGGGGAGGCTAATTTCGACCATGATTTTGTAAGGTGGAAGGGTGGCAAACTTAAAGACAGCCCCAGCTGAACTATACCTCCCAACTGTCCAGATTTTCAAAGAATGAATAGATTTTTGCTTCTTATTTTTGGTTTGTTTCTCATAAAATTTCTGGTTTTCTGGCACAAATCATTTAGGAATTAAGTCACTAAATAACACACTGAGTTTCAGACTTCATAACCTTCAAAAAATGCATGCTAAAGTAAGACCTGTTGTACTATCAACTGTCTCAGTTTATACAAGAGCAACTTTTAGTACTGTTTATATGTTCCCCCAATATATTTGGCCTTTTCCAGATTTATTGCATTAACAGGTTGAGAGATACATGCAAATAAATTGCTTTATAGAATTAGGCATAGCCAAACTCAACTGTCCCTTATTTTGGCTCAAAATGTTGCTCTTCCCCCTAATAATCCCTCCGCAAAATATCAATTTTGGAAGAAACCATGGAGGGTTTACAATTAAGAAATAACTGTAATAATCAGAGTTATAGATTACTTTTATTTTAGAAATGCATGTAGATTTTTATTTTGTCAGCTGCTCAAGTTAGCAGTACTAATATAAAAGTGTCCCTTCTTTGACAGGTTCCCAGCTGTATTGTGTGGCTATTTTATATTTTTACATCACATTTTTGGTCCATTTTTCATATAATTGTGTTTTTTTGGCAAATTAGTGACAAATCATTAAAGACTGAAGTTAGAAAATAATGTCAGACATTTGAGTTACAGATTTCATACCCTTCAGAAAATTCATACTAATGCAAGACCTATTCTATTATCTTTCTAAGTTTATAAGAGCAATATTTAAAAATTGTCCTTATTTTTGGGCCTTTGTCCCACTTCTTTCTATGGCTTTGTCCAGATTTCTTGCTCTGAGGTTGAGAGGTATGACAAATGTGTCAAGGTCATCAGAGTCAGCCAGAGACATTTCAAATTGTGACATACTTGTTGCACCCCACTCCCCCATGTAGTGACTCTGGATGTGTCGAAGCAAGGCAAGGAGTAGTTATGCAGTGTAAATGTGCAGAGTATCCCCCCCCATCCAAGGTAGACACAAGTACTAGAGTGGCTTTTCATCTGTCCTTAATTTTTGCAGAATGGTCTAGTTTCGGTCATATTTTTTGTACTGTTGATTTATGCTTATTACTCAAAGTGCCTGTTGCTCTGTGTTTAAGTAGCAATACTTTAATGACCATCAGGTAAGCTTGGCTGAGATCGTAAGATGCAAGTAAGCTTTAATAAGCATACTGTTAAAGAATTGCCAACATTGAAAGACTTTCTGTTGTTGCCATGTAGAGATTACTTAACTAGATAATGTATAAGCCTTGGGTATTGAAATGCATATGACAGTATTTGGAATAAAGGACAGGATTGCATTGTTACTTGGTACTTTAATAAAGCTGAATATAAATTATAATTAGAACTGCAGTGCAAGAAGTGGTTTGAGTTGAGTGCTGCTTGTTTTTCTTATACATGATTTTGACTGGCATTCCATTAATGTATTTAAAAAGTAATTTATTTTGTCATGCCTCACAACCTTTTTGTTTCCATCTAGATATTAAGTAAGCTGTCATGCAGCCAGTGCATTGAAATATTTTTATTCTTCTACACTTCATTTTGTCTTGATTGGACTCTCATAATGACCATTTGGCACCCAGGGCAGTGTATTTAGTTAGTTTTTGTGGTTTTGAGCATACCTCCTCCCCTTTCTAGTTGGCCACACCCCTTCCCATTGACCCCACCAATTCAGCTGTCTCCCACAGCCCCCCTTTGATTTGAAGTCACCAGCTGCCACTGAATAGAAGTATCCCTCTAATGGATCTAAACCTGATATGTAACACAAATAGAACATGTTGGAGGTACAGGCATATGTTTAAGAGATTAACCCGACTATGAAACTGGCTTCCCATTCATATGAAGCAGAGTTCAACCCTGACCCTATTCAAACTTAAGTTGTACCACTGGATGGAGAACTGGAAAATTTACCCTGGAGTTGCACATATGTCCCTATCGGACAAAGGCAGTTTGTGAATGTTCTGCCTAATAAACACAGCTATATGTCCCTATGTAATTTATAACATTGTTTACAAATGGAAAAGTATGGCTAGGTCTCCTAAAGCTGTTAGCTTAATAATTTCCTAATAACCTATATCTGGGCATGTAGACATAAAACTGGTAGTCATTCTACATGGATGTTATAAAAAATGCAGATATTACAGGAAAATGCATTAAAATAAAATATTTATGAACGAAATACAGAAGAAACAGGATGATATGACTGCTAGTACCACATATCTAGCTAGCTCTCTCTCTCTCTCTCTCTATATATATATATATATATATATATATATATATATACCTATACCTACACACACACACACACACACACACACACACACACACATGTGCAACAAGACAAGCATTTAAGATACTTAATAAATAAACAAGTGTAATTAGATAACCAGCACAGTACACAATTAAAAAGAAAAAAAAAATTCATCTTTAATTGCACATGGTATTAATTTGTTACTGGACAGACAGGTTTGTTGCTTAAATACACTTCTTCTAACCCCTGTAATAACAAAGTGCAGCCAAACAGTATTCAAGATGATGATATAACAAATGTTTCTGGCAGCATTTGAACCTCTGCCTATACCTGTACCAGTTTCTGTGAGCTTCAGCTGAATGCCAAGGGAAGCAATGTTCTCTTTCCCTATCTGACCCAGAATGTTTTAAGAGTCCCCCTGTACAAGAGACTTTAATATTGTTACAACTATATTATGTTTTTTTCTTAAGTCAGTTTAAGGTCAGTGTTTTTTGCCCAGCATTTCAATACGTTTAAGAGCAATTACTTCATTGTTGATTTACCTGTCATTTACAGGCATGTGTTTGAACATGATTTATTGACTGAGTTTTGTGCCAGTTGACTTGACTAGCAGTAGATTGCACAATATTCAAAAAGGCTCATTTGCTTGGCATTACATTAGAAGCATGATGACTGCTACACAAAGCAATGAAAATGAGTTCTGAGAAGCTCCATCACTCATGTTGTCATGTACTGAATCCTATTATTATTTATTACCATAATTGTGCCGTGTTTCCTGGGGCGATAAATTAGGATTGATGGGTCCTGGTGACAGCAAAGGACCGGACTCGCTCAATATATTTTATAGGAGTACTGTAGTTTTTTTTTTTTTTTTTTTATAAAAAAGAAGAAAGACTTTTTAAGCTATGCACTGACAACTGCAGAAAGATTTTTTTAACTTACCACATAGCTCTGTAAGTTACTACATATCAAGCAGTTAACAGTATTCATAAAGATGAATTATACCTTTTATGAAAGCCATTTACTCTAATTAGGGATGTGCTGTCCAATCTACTGGTTAACTTATGCTGTTTCATAATGAAGTAACATAAAATTCGAATAACCATTTGTGTGCTAAACATTTCTGAAACACCAGGCAAGATGGGAAAATGATTATTCACCCAATGGCAGAACAGTAAAAAGGTTTAAAAGATAATAATTTCATCTTTTAAAAAGGCAAACTATTACTGTATAATGAATGTATAGCTAAAGGGTAGGAGATCTAGAATTTTTTTCATGCATGTGTGTGTGGTGGGGGTTAGTTCCTGATGTTAGATCGGAAGGATTCAAATAACAGTGATGTGTTTTGAATTTTTATTTTTTTAAGAACAAAGTATTTGGCATTTGTCTAAGAAATAGTGAGGTCAGAGTAACTATATAAAGTAACAGATAGTTTGGGGGGGTGGGGTTGAGGCATCCCCATCCTACAGCACTAACAAATAATGTTACGTGATCTTCAGAAACAAGTTTTGTGCTCTGAGTGTGGAATGTTCATCATTCTTTGGGAGCTGTGTGTGTGTGTGTGTGTGTGTGTGTGTGTGTGTGTGTGTGTGTGTGTGTGTGTGTGTGTGTGTGTGTGTGTGTCTCTCTCTCTGTGCACGCTCATGTTCTTGTGTAATGTGCTCCTCTTGTATATGTGCATGTGTGTGCCTTTAAACCATATATGAGACTTAGGATTAAGCCACCAAAGCCACAAAGACTTCTATGAAGAAATTAAATGCTGCTGAAATTCAACACCTAACAGAAATTCAAAAATTGTATTAAGTAATCACAAGCATAGTGATTAAAAAGAAAACTTTGCATCATTTTAGGATCCCAGTTATATTTTAAGAAGCACTAAATACATCTGAAACAAAACTCACTGACTGATAATTAAACTGTATAGTGTACAGATAAATAGAGACCAAATCCTTTTTACCGAATGTGAACTCTTATCTTTGACATTATATTATAAATTAGTCAACGAGCTAACTAGACTGCACAGCATTAAATAAGAAACTGTTGCACTGATGTAAAAGTCCTAGGCCAGAAATCTGCAATGTAATGCAACATGGCACTGGGTCTTTGAAAGAGTTAAATTTTATTTTTTTTAACACAAATCTGTATAAGTATTGTATCACTATAGATTCTTGTAAGCTATGCAAATTATAACTTTGGTAGTGGAAAGAACATTTCAGTATCACATGAAAAATCTGTAAGATTCATTTACTTGTGCCAGTTTAATTGTTCTCTTCTGAGTGGACTATTACTCAAGTTTAACCTAAAATTATTATTTTTTTTAAATACATAGGAGCTTGAACTTCAAGTACATTTGAACAAAGTAGTTCAGTTGCAAAGGGCTTGTGCCAACATAAGTAAATAAACAGAAGCAGTAACTCACTCACAGGAATAATGTCAACTGTAGGACGTTAGCTGTGAAAGCTACAATGTCATAGAAGCATGGTAATTCATTCTCATCACTCATTTGAGTTTGATGGGCACATTTATTATGATCGAGAAGGTAAAATACTTCTTACATGGGTGAAAGGTGCACTGTTATTCTGTTAACATCCTCCCTTTTCAAATATTTTTATTACTTCTTTTCGGGTCTACTACAGGTTCTCCCATACTTGTAGTTTGTCATACACTTGCTCTAAGCTCCCACTAGCCTGATCACGGATTTCTGCATAGCTTTTCCAAAATCTGATCCTATAAACTACGTTGGCCTTAGAGAGCCTAAACCTTAAACCTATTCCACCCAGCTCCCAACACAACTTCTTGGTCCCTTATCCTAAACATTCACTCCCGCCAAAATGGTAAAGTCCCTGATTGCTTCCTAAATCTAAATATCCAAACCCCCTCCTTAAACTTAAATTCTGAGATTACTCCCTAACCCTAAAACTTCCTTCCTGCTCCCTAAACCTAAAATTCCCCTACTGTTACATAATCCTAACCCCCCCCATCCTTCTCAATCCTCACAGCTGATTGTACAAACTCACATTCAAACTCCAGAGTGAACAGTACCCCCTCCCCATGGCTGTTTGCCTGTACTCGTATTTATTTTCAAGCAGTAGCCTAGCCAAGCTACAAGGTATTTCAGTCCCTAGCTTCAATACAGTGGTCATGAAGTGTTTGGGACTCGAGGAACTATAGTTAACCAATTTTCTTCTAAATGCTTCTGTGACCTCTGTTTCCACTTCATAGGTTCATAGATAGGTACTAGGCTATCGGCCCTAGGGCCCATACAAGCCTAGCCAAAAAATGTACCCTGGCTTTCGCCACCCAAAAAAATTATTTTCCTATGCCCCTGTCAAGCAGAGCCACAGAAGTGATCCCTGGGGTGAATTTCCCATTTCCCATCCAATCATCAAGATTTTTCTTGAAGAGTGCTAATGAGGAGCTCTGTTTGACATAGATAGGTAGTCTGTTCAAGAGTATGGGAAGTCTCTGGGATAGGAATCTATCCCTCCAGCATGTTCTGTTTATTGTGGTGACAAGGTTAAGGTCCCTAGAGCGTGTAGCTTGGAGGGATTGGGATTTCTTTAAGTGGAGCATGCCCAACAGCTCTGGGTTTGACATAGCTTTGTATGTTAGGCAGAGATCGCCCCTGAGTAGGCGATATGCGATGGAGTAAAGCTGTAGTTTTTTGAGACTGTCTGCACAGGGCATCTATTTGAGGCCAGTAATCCTCTTTGTGAGGTATTTCTGTGGTCTTTCCAGTTGTTGTAGATGTCTTGTGAGGTACATACCAAAAGGGGTGTTGTACTCTATAATGGGTCTAATGAGTGATGAGTAGAGGGGAACAATGACCTCTTTTCTTCTGGATGAGAACCCTTTTGTGATGAGATGAGCCACATAGAAGGATTTCCTGACCACTGTGGCAATGTGATTATCAAAGGAGAGACTACTGTCCACCTGTGTCCCAAGGTCTCATCACATTTTCAGCATTAAGTAGACTACCAGCTATGTGGTAGTTCATGGGTACAGAGTTTTTACCAAAGGGGATGACAATACACTTTTTGGCATTGAGCTTCAGGCCATGGCTTTGACACCAGGAATCTGTCTCAGTGAGGCCCTTTTGTAGTTTGTCCACATCGTTAGAAGTTTCGATTATGGCTCCTAGTTTGCAGTCATCTGCAAACTTTGTTAGCCAAAGACCTTCTGTGTTGGCCTGCACTTCAGAGAAGTAGATACCAAACAGGAGAGGACCCAGGACTGAACCCTGTGGTACTCCACTTGTCACTGGTCTGATGTCGGATTTGGAATCCGCTACTTTCACAGTGTGGGTTCTGTCTGTGAGCTATTTGGCAACCCATCTTATGACATAGGGATTTATACCTAGTTTAGTGAGCTTATCTATAATTCCAGAGTGGGGGATGGTGTCGAAATCCTTGGCGAGATCTAGATAATCTGTGTGAATCATTTTACCATCATCTATGGCTTTGGTGACTGCTTCAAATAAGTCAATCAGGTTTAGGAGACATGATCTGCCTTTTACAAATCCAAACTGAGTAGGGTCCAGAGTTTGGAGATTACCAATGTCTTTGTTTATGAGTTCCACTATGATACGTTCCATGGCCTTGCAGACCAGGCTTGTCAGGCTAATGGGGTGGTAGTTCCCGGGGTCCGTCGTGCCTCTCCCTTTGTGGAGTGGGATAACTGTCATGGTGCGCCATTCAGTGGGTACAAAGCCTGAGGTGAGGCTATGATTGAACATGATACTTAGGTAGGGTGCCAGTTCATTCTGTAGTTCGTGTAGAATGCAGCCTGAGATATTGTCAGGTCCCATGGATGCTGTGTTCTTGGCTTTGGAGAGTGTGATTTTTACCTGTGCAGCCATGATTATAGGAACTTTGCATTCTTCCGGTATAGAGATGGGCCCTCTAGGGGGTGAGAGGGGGGGTAAAGTTAGCACTGAACCTATCTGCTAGGATGTTGGCAATATCAGTTGGTTCTGTATATTTAGTGCCATTATGCTGTAACTCAGAGCAGATCTGAGTGTTCCCATTTAGATTCTTGACATAGCTATAGAATGCTTTATGGTTGTCTTTAGAGTCAGTGGCAATTTTATTTTCGTAACTAGCTTTGGAGGATTTTATGAGGGATCTCAACTTCTTACTGAGGTTGACCAGGGAGTTCCTCCAGTCATGGGATTTTACTCTTTTTTTTTTGCAACAGTTTCTTTCTTCTGTTGTAGAGTTTGTTTATGGCAGAGGACCACCATATTGGCTTCCTTTTTCTGGAGGATAACATCTTGGTTCTATTAGGGTTAGCATGATCCATGCACTCGTGTAAGTGCTTATAAAGTGCATTTGTGTAGGATTCGGCAGTCATAACTCTATTGTCCGTCTGCATGGGTGTCATGAAGTTTGCCACTTCTGTCTTAAGAAGTGTGAAGTTAGGTTTTGAGAAGTTTTTTATGATTGTTTCCCTAATTGGGGCTGGGAGTGGGATGTGGATGTCTAGGCTGATTAGCTTGTGGTCGGATCTGACCAACAAGGAATTGACCTCTGGTGTGGAACACCGGTTTCCCATGTTGGTGATGACCAGGTCTAGGATATTGCTGCCCCTGGTGGGGGTGTGAATAAGTTGATCCAAGGCATTGGAATTTATGAATTCTTGAAAACGTTGAGCAAAAGAGTTGGTACATGAGTAGTTTTCCCAGTTAATGGTGGGGTAGTTGAAATCGCCCATTATTAGGGTGTTGGGTTGTACCCTAATACTTTCCAGTGTATCAAGAAATGAGGAGTGTGAATCCTGGGGCATGGTGGGGGGGTCTGTAGCAAGCTACAATTTGGATTGCAGTCTTGCCCAGAGTTAGTTGCACTTGGATAATCTCGGATGCATTATGTTGTGCAACTAGCCTGGAGGTGTGGATATCCTTAATGAATATGGACATGCCTCCACCTTTAGTGCTTCTTTCTGGGTTAGGGGGCTGAAAGGTGTGGTATGAATTGAAGCCTGGTAATGCAGGGGTGCTCTCTGGAGCTTTGAATCAGGTCTCTGTCACTGCACAGATGTCAATGTTCTCCATTTTAAGGAGTGCCTCGAGTGAGTGCATTTTGAGGTTTAGACTTCTAGCACTGAGTAGCATTACCCTCAGATTTTGCTTGCTTGTACTGGTGAATTTGTCATTTGAACCTTGCCTAAAAAGGCACTATAGGGGTGGCAAGAGTCTTAGCCAGTATCCAGAATCCTAAGGGCGACAGGTGCAGGCCATCTGTGGCAAGGCATCATGGACTGTCGATCATGTTGTCCCAGGCAGACAAATACTGGATCCCCTTAGAATGACACCAGAAGCTTAGCCAATTGTTGAAGTTAATCATTTTGTCCTTGTACTGTGGTATCATTCTGGGTGATGGCAGGATGCTACTCAGGGTTACGGTCATACCTGCCTGGCATACAAGATCGGAGAGCTCCTCCATGTCTCTTTTCATGTAGTCCAGGGAGGTACGTCTCAGGTCATTCACACCAACATGGACAATGACAGTGTCATATTTGTACTTATTGTGGAGTGACCTGAGTGCATGCATTATGTGGCAGATCCTGGCACCTGACAGGCAGCTGACAGTAACTTTCTCTTTGTTTAGACTAGTGAGTGGAACATCAGTGTGCCTCACTATAGAGTCACCTATGACTAGAGTGTTGGGTACGTTGTTATGCCTTATGGGCTGTGGTTGAGTGGCACACTGAGTTTGTAGGCTATGTGTCATTTGGGTTGTGTTGGGGGGTGGAGTTTGCTTGTGTTTATGCTTTGGATGTCCCTGATGCTTGGGCAGGTTTTTATTGAGAGCCTCCGCGAATGTAGGTGTGTGTTTTGTGTTTCTATGTGTGTGTTTTGGTGGTGTGGGTTTTGAGGGACTATGTGATGAGTGTGGTGTGGTGCAAGTGTTTACCCTCTCCTCTTGACTGTCTAGTCCAGTCTTGGGTGAAGAGAGCTTTGCTTCCAGTTTGGCTATACAAGTGCATCTCTCACAGGTTGTAGTGTTGGGTGGTAGGAGGAGAGGGTTTAAATAGATTCTGTATTTTTTTATCACTAAAATGCTACCACCTAGTTAACTCATCATAACACTTGTTAGATGGATAATCCTCATAAGAAGAACTTCAGCTTTGGTGCAAGCCATTCAAAGGAAGGTGAAAATAGGGATGGTTTTTCAAATGGCAGAGTAGAAGACAGTATTTGCTGTTCTGAACTTACTGAAGAGATGTATATATTTCCTGGCCATGTATCATACAAATTATATAAAGACAAGAATTGTCCAAGTTTTTGCCACGTGTTCCAGTATGTGATGAACAGACTTTTCTAAGCAGGCAATCAAATTATTCTTTCAGCATTCTTTTGAGTCTGTACAACACAGAAGCAACTTGCAACTTAGCCTATATCAGCAGACAGTTGTCATTGTATCTGTCAGCTGCTCTGATCATACCTGTCAACTGACCAAATTTTCACAGAATGTCCATATTTTGGCATCCTATTTTTGTCCTGTGTCTCATATATGTGGTTTTCTGTTAGCTCATTGAGAGCTGAAGTCACAAAATAATAGCAGTCAGCCATCATATTTTTCAGAAAAAGCATGCTAAAGCAAAACATCTTATTCTAGCAACTTTATAAGACTCTAGGAGCAATATTTGAAATCTATCACTGATTTTAGGGCACTGTACCCCATTTCTTTTTGGTTCTGTCTAGAAATGTTGAGTTAAGTGATTGAGAGGTATGGCTCATATCTAGGAGACAAAGTCCTTGCTCTGCTTGCACTGGTATAGGATAACACTGGCACACAACACTAGAATGTGACAGGAGATAAACCTGTACTGACCTCAATTAGTTTTCCTAGTCCCTTCACTGTTGCATGAGTTGTTTATATTTATATTAGTCAACAGCTTATTATTATTATTATTACTGTATTACAGTCAACTAACAATGTTTTAGGTGTCACGTGTATTCTTGTCTTCTTTTGATGTTGTCTTGTCTTACATTTCAAGGAAAAACGTTCCATTGTGCATCAAATATTTTGATAAAAAAAAAATGTTTTTGTTTACATTTTCTCTGTTCTGTCCACTCTGCATTTTTAAAGTCTGCCATCTTGTTTTCAGATATGTCCTGTTTTAAAAATGGCTGTGTCCTGGAATCTAGTGAAGGTACACAAAAGTCTCTGCCAAGTCCTTCTTTGCAATGTTTCTTTAGAAACATACTTACTTTTAGCCTCTGTTTATATGGGTGTAGGGTATTGGATCAAACGTCCAATGCCCCGACACAGAGTAGGTGATGTCAAACACAGAAAAATTAACATGTTCTTTGTATTCTCTGAATATTACTCTGGAGTGGACTAAAGCAACAGCAAGTGTTTTTGCAAGGGGGCAAGGCCCCTTGCACCCCAACACACCCTAATTATATATACTAACTCCAAGATCTCACAATCCCTATAGAAAGGAAATATTTGATCTCTCACACTTTTTGACCCACTGTGTGTGTCGACCAAATGGTGTCGACCTACGGTGTGTTGGCACTTTGAACTCAATCCAATGCCTACACCTTTTGTGTGTGTGTCCTGGTGGAGACTATGTATCTTTTTTTGTTCTCCTGTGAGGCATCTCTGAGTTGTCTATTTCCTTATGATATAATTGTCTCCGGAAATGCACATACCTTACCCAATATGGCATTAGAACTATGAAGTATTTTTTAAGAAAAGAAATATCAAATGAAAGTCCTTCCTCAAAACAGTATGGGAACAGAAAGTAAGTGGGCAGAGAGATTCTGGAACTAGTTTAAAAATGGGAAAGCAAAAAGGCAAGGAACAGGTGAAACAGAAAAAGAATATTTTGCAATATTGTTAATAATGGTGCCATTGAATGAGGTTAAAACTTGAAAGTCAGGAAAAGTATGGCGAGGTGGATTATAGCAGAGGTGGAAATGGAAAATGCACTGAAGTACATGAAGAAAGCCAAGGCACAGGGCCCAAAGGGGATCCTTCCAAGGATCTTAAAGAGAGCTGCTTTTGTTTTGTTAAGATCACTTCTAGAACTATTTAACAGATTCCACAGAGAACGTATTCCCCTACAAGTTAAGAGACAAATAACTCTGGTATAAGTCAAGAACGGTTAAGCAAGAGTGATCCATGAACTTGGAGATCAGAAAACCAGTCTTCAGTGGTTATCAACATTAGTCTTCACTGGTTATCAACATTAGTCTTCACTGGTTATCAACATTATGAGAGCGGAACTAAAATCAGAGCATACACATTTTCTGAAGGACTATCCGCACAACAGATTCCAGAATAGATTTGCTAAAGGTAAATTCTGACAGAGTAACTTGACTGATAAAGTTCTATTAAGAAATGACTAGAAAAGACAAATATTGCATTGTGGATGTGATTAAAGCCTTTAACTCTGTCCTGCTCTACAGGCTTTATGTAAGCCTGAAAGTACAGGAGGATGTAGTCAAGTCCCAAATAATGTGAGAGAATATGCTTAATCAAACTGTTTCTGGCATATAAAGAGGCTATGCTGCCAAAGACTCAAAACATCATTTGGTATTTTGTAATATTTTTTAGTTGTTTTGCAGTTATGTTATTATTGTTTTAATTTACTGTGGACTGCATAGATCTTGCTTTATTCTTATATACTGATACTTTTGAATTCTATATAATCCTTATGAAGGGCTATTGGACTAAGATACCAGGGTTAAATAAACTGTTATTTTTTTATTTTTTAGCAGTCATTATATATTATCTTCTTTTAATGTCACTTTTAATAGAAGTGGGTTTGTAGGCTTTGTGGAATGGAAAGGCAATGGTTTTATAATAGATAACTGAGGATAATAGGTTAAAATTATAAAAAGGTGTGAAAATGACAAGATATGCATCACAGAGTGTAGCCTGGTGTCCATGTCTATCCACTGTCTTTTCTGTGACCTTACACAAAGTACAGAAACCTGAAGAATTCTATTTGGAGATTATTGTGTGTTTTGTGTCATGACAGACAAGGGAAAAGCATGAGAACAGACATTGCCTGAACAGATATAGTATCACTTCAGCCTTCAAAAATACTTGGGACAACTCCCATAAAACAAGTCATATATTAAAAACTTAACTGGGGGATCACAAATAAAAACTCTAGATGAGAAAAATAACCTAAGACTTCTCACTATGGAATACGCAAACCATCAGATGTGAAGTGATAGTTAAACAGAATTAGGTAATTAAGTTCTGGACTATATATATATATATCAAGGCAGATGGGATTTAGAGAAAAGAAAAAACAATGCTATATTGTATGGCACTGTTTAGGTTAGATACTTTGTGCATTTATGGAGACCCTTTTACAGAAAATTAGGTTGCACTACTGAACAAGGTACAGTTGAAGTTGTCTAGAATGGTTTGAGGAACTGAATGGCTTATGAAGAAGAAGAAGAAAGTACAGTTGTGTAAATAAACTTAACATGACTGCACATGTTCTATTACATAACTGCTGTAGCAGCCTTAAGCTATTTGGGACATCCTGCCAAATACTGGATCTGCTGAACAGTTTCCAAAGTTTAGTGCACACCCAACAGGTTCATAGTTGGGTAGTAGGCTATCTGCCCAAAGGCATTTTTAATCTTAGCCAGAATGTGTTGGCTTTCGCCGTCCTCTTAGATTAGTTCCCTGTGCCTCTGTCCAGCAGAGCCACTGAAGTGATCCCCAAGGTAAATTTTCTGTTTCCCATCCACTCATCAAGGTTTCTTTTGAAGAGTGTTAGCGAGGAGCTCTGCCTAATGTAGATTGGGATCTTGTTCTAAAGCATGGGAAGTCTCTGGGACAGGAATCTATCCCTCCAGCACGCCATATTTATAGTTGTGGTGAGGTTTAGATCCCTAGAGCATGTGGCTTGAGAGGATAAGGTTTTCTATAGGTGGAGCATGTCCATCAATTCTGGGTTGGACATGGCCTTGTATGCCAGGCAGAGATCATCTCTGAGTAGGTGGTATGCAACCGAGTACAACTGGAGTTTCTTCAGTCAAGCTGCATAGGGCATCTGTTTGAGGTCATTGATCCTCTTGGTGAGCTATTTCTGTGGTCTTTCCAGCTGTTGCAGGTGTTTATAAGGTGCATCTCAAGTGGGGAGTTGTACTTAAAGATGGGTCCGATGAGTACAGGGGCACAATGACCTCTTTTGATCTGGATGCGAACCCTTTTATGATTAGGTGGGCCATGTAGAAGGATTTTCTAACCACTTTGGCAATGTGATTATCAAAGGTGAGAATCCAAGCTACTGTTCTGCATGAGTGAAGAAAGATAAAAGTCAGTGGATAGGGTGTTAAAATATGAGAGCTTTCTTGCCTCAAAAGAAGAAGGTTAGAGCTTTGACAAATAGGATCCATACAAATAAAAATCCTACACCCTGGCTTAAAATTACCAACAATAGGATGATGGATGGAGAGAGTGGCTATTGCAGCAAGGATCTATTTGAATATCCACTGTTATGGTAAGTTTACTGGAACAGAGGTATACTTAGACAAATACATGTTACTAGCCTTTTGTGCAAGCAAGCGTGACTTAGAATTGCTAACAGTAACAAATTCTCAACTACAAATAGTCATTCAGAAGACTGAGTCACCCAGAGCTACACAGTTTCTTTTGTTACTAACAACTGCTCATTTAATGTCTCTACTGCCAAATTTTTCAACATTTTTTTTTGCATTATTTATGTAAGGTTCCAGCCATAGTTGCAAAACATGAAGCAAATCTGACATTTGTACACACTTCGATGTTATCCACACAAAGTGAATGTTTATGAAATTTACAGGACCATGCTTGAGGAGAAACCCTAGTCCTTAATATAATGTCTAACTTTAAGTTTTGGTAATCATACATATAACATTTTTCCAAATCAATGTAGGTTTTAAGTGGGTGTGTGAGTTAAGTGGGATGACAGAATTATGGTGCACACATTCCATGGCCAGTGTTCCACAGCCATAAAATTGAAAAAGATAAAAAAATATATTTTTTCAGTATTGTAACTGGACTTGGGTCACCTAGAGCAATGGACTACTTAGCCATCAAGGTGGAAATCTACTGCCAAAGTGTAAACAGGTGTTGATCTTTAGCATGACATTTCTCCTGCGAGGCCTCAAAATGTGGAATGTAACCTCATTGAGGCAGTGGCCTCCAAGAAGCTCCAAACACACGGAAATAATATAAATGAGTGGCCATTTTTCTACTATTCTCTCTTAGAGAGTCAACCTACTACTCTAAAGTGTTTCCTTTCCCACTCAGTGGTTTGCTAGATACAATGTTACAAATATATTATGAAATTTATCGTTTGGCAATAAGTTGCATGATGAGTGCTGTAGCCATGCATAATAAAATTAATTTCCCATACTCGCAGTTGCAGATAGCTTATTAATTACTTTTATTATTTTTTACCTTTCTGTTTAAAATCATTTTAATGGATGACATTTTGGACTTTTTTGTGTAGGAGTATATCTGTGGCAGTGTTCTGTGGTTTACTGAATGGGAGGAGTACAGTCATACCTCTCAACATGCAGACATTGAAAACAGGAGCAAAGGCTCTTGAAAACTAAACACATCTAGCTGAAACTCTGGACATCTAATTAGCATAAATTTTAAGTACCAAACAGAACATAACTCTTCTGCTTCCAGCAAGAATGTGGGATACTGCTCAGAAACATATGGTTAAAACACAGAAAGTTACAAAAATGATGGAAAAATATAAGCCATTATCAATCAAACAGACAGTGCGAAATGTTTAGACTTTAATGAACTGTATTGCAAAACTATACCACACAAGATCATTACTTTTGCGACAGATTAAGTTTTAAGATGTGTGCCTTTTTGTTTAAATTATATTTGCCCCTAGTATGCTGGTCATAATAGTGTGGTTTTCTGTGTACTAAACATAAAAAAAAATACACACATATATGATGAGGGGAGAATAAGAAAATTGTACGAAGGGGAAAATTAAGCCTGAAAATAGGGACATACCTCCAAAACTAGGGCCATTCTATGCAGAGGTAAATTAGGCTTGAAAATAGGAATGTTCCTCCAAAATAGGGGCTGTTGACAGGTCTGACTGCAGTGATACCAATTAAACTAAGCTCAAGTTTCACTCTTGCTGTTCTTGAGTATAGCTTTAAGGAATAGTGATTTCTCAGGTTGGCTTTGTGAATATTTTGGATTCCCTTGCATTTTTGTTTATATTTCTGTTACAGCAGCATTGCATTTTGGCTAAATTTTATAAAATTAGTATATTTTATTTATTTTAATACTGTTTTTATCTTATATTTTGACTGCCTGATCTTTTTTGCATTTTATTCATGTTTTCTTAAGGTTTTATATTGTTTTTTGGATTTTGCTGACATGTTTACTTGTTCTGAGATGAATTTATAAGGAAAAGTCAATGTTGGTTGGTATGATGATATGACGTATTGCTAGCTATGCTAGGAAAGTAGAGCAGTGGTTGTGTAACATATGCCACACAGCTAGCTAGAATTTTTTAAAGAATTATATGTCATTTGTGCATCAAACTGATTTGTACAGATGCTTGTCTTGAAAATGTATTTGTAAAGTTGCTCGTATTAAAAATCTATCAACAGTATGTCCTGATGGACATAGGAAGAAATGTATATGTATTATTCTAACTGTCTAAATGGATTTGTTTTAACAGAGGATACTAGAAGCGAAAAGGTTAATCTCAGTCTACCTGACTTTGAAAACCAGAAAGAAATTAAATTACTTAATTTAGGCCATAAGGTGTGTATCTGACAGTTCTGATAGCAGCCAGAGTCAAAATGTCTGGAAAAACAAGCACTAGGAAGCCTTCTGTCTTTAGGAGTGAACTAATTGCTACTCTGGAAAGGTAGAAATCTGAAATTGTTTTATGACTTCCAGAACCTGCATCAGATCTTAGCAAGCTCTATGAGTGTGTATTATTGACACATATGTGCTAAATACTGGCAGTAGTAATGGGGGGGGGGGTTGCATGGTAACCAGAAATCAGATTACCAGAAGTATGTTATGTTCCTCTATAATCCATCACTAAAATAATGTTTAACACTAAGTAAGACTAAAGTCTCAGAGTACTCTGTTGTTGGAACCTCACAAGGAAGGACCCCTCACTTACTTCATCTTGCCTTGCTCTAGTAAGTGACCAGGGAATAGTAATTCTTTAGATCAGTCAGGAACTATATAGTGAGATTAGCTAAGTATATTTTTTCTGTATCTGTGTGAATCTATTTGTCTGTGTTATCCTAATATTCCTGTGATTGAAACTCTGGTGTTTATTGTAAATATATAGTATTTTCATGTTCTTTTATTATTTATTGTTACATATTTTTTAAATTTTCATTGTGGTTGGTCTTTTAGAGAATATTTTAAACTTTGAGAGTACTCATATCTATTTGATGACTCTGTGGCCATTCCAGAAAACCCTACTGCTGCTGTTCAAATTACCATTTGTATTAATATTAATTTCACTCAGTATAATTGGGTACCCTTACAAGAGCCTTAGAATAGCTGGCTTTGGATTGTCTGGTGGCAGTGTAACTACCTTATAGTCTGGGTAGAAGGGGGCATAGCTAATAAATCTGTGCCAGCCTTTCTCAGGTGTGTGTGTGTGTGTGTGTGTGTGTGTGTGTGTGTGTGTGCATGTGTGTGTATGAGAAAATGACATCTCTAGAGTGTGTGTGTCAGCTGTTTGGGCAGGGACATGAAGCACTGGTTTCATAGAGGGGGTGCTGGAGAACGTGGCTTGGACACTCGGCTGAGATCTCAACTCTGTCTGTGCCAGTAGGGAGTCTTATTGGGGACCTGGAGTGTGACAAATAGAGAAATCCAAACCCTGGTCTGTATGTGTTTCCTGTGCGCTCTTAAGGAAAATTGCAATTGATGTAGAAAGCTGCAACTGGTAATACTGGGTGTATCCATTTTTGTTCCAAGCGAACATCCCTCTCCAGCACCAGTGGTAAGGATTCAGGCTCCTTAATTACTGGCCCAGAGGGGAGACATCAGAGTTGGTAATGGGAATTTTATGTTGTTAAATGTTTGAGTAATTTACATTTTTCTTTACAATAAATGAAAGCTTGCCTGACTTTTGAATTATAATATTTTTAGTTTTATTTTGTGGTTGTATTGTGTTTTTTTTAGTGCTGTATGGTTGAATTAGGCATTCTGGGTGGTATTTTATATTGTGTTTTCTCACTATAGTTTACAGGAAGGTAGAGTTATTTCAGTCATTTAACAGGATGATGAAAGAAACCTAAAGGTATATCCGAATGATATACTCAAGCAACAAACATTTCTTCAATATTTCACTTTTCACCTGATTATACTTTACCCACAACACTCCAGCAGTCCAAAATTCTCCATTCTGCCAAGTGTCAGACATTTTATTTATTGCACCCCAGATTCCTCAAATAACCATTCTATTATCTATTGCACCCAGTTCAAAGTATCATTTTTTTTATTTTATTTAATTTTATATTTTCTAATTCATTTCACTAGTTGTGGCTTTGTCTTTTCTTCTGTATGGTTTCCAGAACTGAAAGAGTACGCTGATATTAAGTTAGTCCAAGTTTCACTTTCAGTGAGTTTCAAAGTGTTTTGAAGCAAACGAAAAATAAAACTTCACCTAAAAGCATATTACTTTTCTCTTGTAGATTTTCTGAATGTTTGTTGGACTTTTTTTATTTTTATTTATATTTCTGCTGTTGGATTTTACTTTATCTACCTTGTAAATATGTTTATTCACTTTTTAATATAGTTTAAAATAATTTTTATGCATTCTAACTCACTGACTACTGTCATTTTAACAATTATTATTCTTTGCTTTTGTTATTGTTTTAGGATTGTTTTGATATATGCATGTGTTTTGAGTTTGTTTTGGAGACTATTATGCTGTTAGGTTGGAAATATATATTCTTAGTTTTTATACATTTGGTTATTCTTATTAATTGTGTGTGTATGTGTGTGTTGTCTGCATTTTTCCAATGAAGTGATAAAATTAATTGGAAAGAGTGTCTTATATAATAAAGTATAGTGTTTTGCGTTTTTTGTTTTGTGGTTAGATTTACTGTTATGCGGTGCCGTTTATATCTTGTGGTATCATTTATGTTTAGATGGCTAATATTTATTGTAATTTTCTCATTTCATTTTATGATATGCAAGTCTGGCTTGGTTTCCTTATATTTATTACAATATTGCCTATGTCCCTTATGGACAGGGACAATCTGTAAGATACCCAAGGCACAGCCACAAATCCATGCCATCCTCTTGCCCATAGGGGCCATATATTGGGTAAAATTAAATTATATTGGCAAGGCTTGTAAAGGCCATTAAGCTGTTAGCCTAGCAATCTCCTACAGACCTATGATGTAATAAATCAGCCTTCTGATATTCCTTAGTAATTATATTTTGTACGAGACATGTGCTTTCATTTCACCCCCTTTTTGGAGGCAATGTAAATCTGTATACGAGTATGGCTGTGAATAAAAATGTGTATTACTAATTGTCAAATGGCTGTGGATATAAATGTGTATTACTAACTGTCAAATGTACTTACAGCAAAACACATTACAACACTGCAAGCATGTCAATAACACAGCAAATTGAAATGCACGCTTCCATTCAGAAAAGGAAACCAAACAGTATTTTTTTTGTGATTGGTGTTGCAAAAAAAAAATAAATAAATAAGGCAGGCCAGTAACTTGTAGACAGACACTGTTATGGTACCTTACTCTCTTCAACTCTCTATAGTTATAAAAGTATACTTTACCAATGTCCTACTCTTATAAAGAGCTATGGGTTTAAACTTTGATCTATCTTTGAATGATTTTTCATATTACTGTACTGTGGGTATCATGATTATTCATTTGTAACTTGTCAATATTTTTGTTTTATCACTGTTGTTTGCTCATTTTTGTCTCATTATTGTATGTGCAGACAATTCATCACTCTATTTATGCATGTTACTTTCTGTCTCTGTATTGTGGAACTTTTCTCCCCATGCCTCTGCTGAAAAGCGTTTTCCATCCAGTCAGATTTTTCCATCAAGAAATCAATAAAAAAATATATATAAATTAGTATGATACCAATATACCAACACATATTTGTATCATACTAATTTATAATATACCAACACAGAGCCGCGGTGGTGCAGCAGTAGTGTTGGTTCCTCACAGCAAGAGATTCTCCTGTTCGATTCTCGGCTGGATTGCCTTCTGTGTGGCGTCTGCATGTCCTCCCCGCGGTCAAATGGCATTCGAAAGACATGCATGAATGGGCGTGCCTTCGCTGAAGGTTGGGCGTCGGGCTGGCAACTCGGCACCATAAAAAATCTACTGCCAATCATTAGCAGACCGGAGTTCCGCTGTGGTGACCCCTAACTGGGAAAACAATCTAGAGAAAAAGATGATTCTCCTTTATGTTTTCACTATTTTAATTCATTTAAAACATATGAGCTTTAGCCTTGACATGGCAGAATGTATTAGAATATCAAATGTGCAAGTCATTATTTAAAAATATTGCATTAACTATTGCTTTGTAAACTAGACAAGTGAACTGATGCTTCACATTTTTTTTCAAACCATGACTTATGTTACAGGGCAAAAGAAATATTCAGAAAACATAATACATGTTCAATTAGTGGCTTGGATGTCTTTGTGAAATAAGCTGAAAACAGAGTAGGTGGAAAAAGCAACACAGACAAGGTGACCATTCAAACTCCAAAAGAAAGAGGTCATGGGTCAGAACTAAAATGCAGACCCTGACATTTTGCAATAGAAAACTTAACCACTGACACAGACTATTCAAAAGCTGACTTTAAACTATAGTTTACCTATCTGTACAAAATAAAACTGAGACACTTATTTTGAATTTTGTCTAAAACCTTTCACAGAAAAGTGTTATCTTTTCTGCACATGTACTACATAACACCATCAAGACTTCATCTCCAAACTGATCCATTAACCCATTAATTCTCCTCAAAGTGAGAACCAAATAATCCACTAATTCACCTTGGATAAGACCTGAAGTCCAGCAATGGTGTTGCTATCTCAGGTGGGTTCAGGCCCAGTTCATTCTTATAGGATATACTCAGCATTTTGCAGAACTGACTTCTGTAAGCCTGCATCTATCATGTCCCTATCTTGAAGCAAATATCTACTTTTACTCTCTAGTCTCCACTGATGCACAAGAATGAAACATGTATTACTGAGCACATGATCTTCCACCATGGCAGAGGCAAATACATCTCATCCCCTTCATTCTTTTCCCAGGCTCATTTGGCTTGTCCTTCATTGTGACCACTAATCAACACACACATTATCTGTGTCATAGTCTGAGCTTCTGTTTCCCTTTGCCACTAAGCAATGCCCTTCCACTATCTCAGACTGTGCAATACCTGTGAATTCTTAGAAAGTGACCATTCAGTGGTCTACATTTCTACCAGAGATAATGGAGATGCCGTGTGTGTGTGTGTGTGTGTGTGTGTGTGTGTGTGTGTGTGTGTGTGTGTACGTGCACATGCATACAAATGCATGTCTATACATGTCAAAACATTGCATTATAAAAACCTGAAAGGACTGGTAATGAATGAGAGAGAAAGCAGAGCGGCTTTCTAAAAATGTTGTGACAATGGCTAAGGCAGACTACACAAATTATTACATAAAAGCATTCATTCTTTTACTGTCTTTATGGTGTGATAACATTATTTATGGTCAGACTTATACAATTGTTGATTTTTGTAATAACTAATGAGTAACTACTAAACCTGGCACTTCAGGAAATTTGGCAGGCCATATTGCTAGCTGTACCCACTGCATCAATGTGCAAGTATAGCAAATGGGCGTAATGTTGACTGAAAAAAAAAAGTTTGAGTTGTACCATTTATTGCTTCTGCAGTTTGCTGTGATTTCACAAAATGTTTGTTTACACTTCACTGTACAATAGTTGTAGTCAACTAAGACTTGTGCTATAAGTCAGGAGACAGAATGCCAACACCAAATTATGCCAATGAATTTCAACATGTTATGAATGGAATCTAATTTTCTAACTGATAATTGCAATGTGCATAACCAATGCCCTAAGCTTCTAAAAGAAAAAAAATGAACTCGTTAATTTTATTTAATTATGAATGTATATAGGCATGCAAACAGAAGAGAGTATATTAAAATAAGTTATCAGACCAGTATGACTATAGTATATTACATTTTCTATATGTTCCCCTAAAATCATGCACTTTAATAAGGTAATCTTAATTAATGCATATACTAACTGCTATGTATCACATCTTAGCATATATCAAAGTCTGTAAAGCTGTTATGCAGTTGTCAGGTCTAGCATACTGTTCTTTCTCTGAAACTCTTATTCCGGGTAGAATGTCTGCCAAAAACGCTTTTCATATGTTCAATGTACTACATAACACCATCAATGTATCATAGGAAATTATTTTATTTTTAAAGCATTACTGAGTTAATGGCTTTGTCTTCAGTGTGGTACAGGAATGTTAGTCTGCAATTGCTTAGGAATTGTGGATGTTTTGTACATGCATACTTCCAGCATGCTTAGTTTTCAAAAGAAAATAGAAAAAAAAAATAGGGGGTCTGATTTAATAAAAGCATTCCTTTATCATGGATCATTTAAAGTGTATAAAACTCCACAGACAATTTTGGTTAATAACATACGGAAGGAACCAAGATATCATTATTGTCACAGGCAGAGTTGCAAATCAGTAGATTATCAATGGTCTCACATTCCTTTGTAGAGGCAACAGCACTACTAAAGATTTGGTTTCATTCTCAAGCAGTTATGTTCAACATGTCACTCAAACTTCAAAGACTTACTGCCTGACTTCAAAAATGAAGTGACATAAATTTGGCAGTAGGTGCCATACTGCCTTCTTTTGTTTATATATTCTGCTGCCAAATAAGATAGCTTCCAAACGAAAAAAGAGTGAGTGCATGAGGCATTAATTCCTGACAGCTATGTTAGAGTAATCTGACTAAATAATTAAAAGCTTTTAAACAGAACTCTGGGGTAAGGCAGCAGTCCTAAGAACACAAATGTAACTATACTGTCTATATATTGACTGGAGTCAAAGAAACATGCCTCCTCCTATCAGATACTTTGTTCCTCTAATGATTTTATCACATACTGTCATTCCTTCTGTTTGTTTTTAAATGCCTGAACTATTCTTTATAAAACATCTTCTTTAAAATCAAAACTGAATCCATCTGAAGTGGTTTCTTGTTAGTTGTGAAGTGATACAACACCTGTGTGTGTGTGTGTGTGTGTGTGTGTGTGTGTGTGTGTGTGTGTGTGTGTGTGTGTGTGTGTGTAGGTCTATATGTTTATCAAATCTGCTTAACTGAATATTTGTATAATGAATTTGACACATTCACTGATATTACACCCAGAATGAAAATTCCTTTGTGTTAGTACAATGTAAATCTTAAAGAACAGTTTCTTTCTTCCAAAAGGAGACTATAGCAATTATTAAAGGCATTGAAAGGACAGAGAAGACAGATGTCAACAATGCAACCATGAAGAAATAGAACAGTCATGTTTTTTTTTTATGTTTCTTACATAACTTTTTGTATAGCTGGTGGCATATAGCAATCTTTTCTAAAGTCATTTAAGAAACACAGACACGGTTGTCTAAGTTTCTAATGTCATCACTGCAGAATTCATATTACAGCTAATTGTGGGCCAGCATCAATTCAAACACAGCTTTAAGAATTATATTTGCATTTTGTTCATAAAGTAATAGATCTAGTAATATTAGGATATATTTCCAAAAATTGTAAACTAAAACATTATTTTATAAAAATAATGGTGCCATTAAAAAACTCAGTAAATGTCAGCAGTTGAGCTCTACTCTGTTTAATACCAGCAAATATAAACTTTGTGCCAGATAAACTTCAAACAAATTAACATTTTTTTTTGTGAAAATAAGCTTTATGCAGTTTAGTCACTACCATTTTATTGTTATGCAAGTCTCAAGACATGGCATGAAGATTCAGTTCTTCCTGTTAAGTACATTAAAGCTGTGTCTAGACACTTCTACATGAAAGCATTTCTGAAAACATTACAATAAGATTTAATAGTTTTTTATTCATCAATTCTGTTGCTTGTTACCATATCCACCCGAAAGCCCTTAAATGTTTATAGTGGATAAGTTAGCAAAAACAGAGTCCCTTGTGTAACAGCTGTTAGGATATAAGGCACCAATTTAACAGATGAGAGCAGTACTGCAATAGAGAAATGGCACAGAATACAAAAGTTGTTAGTATTAAGTTATAAACTGAACATGTTTTATAAATATGTGCATGGAGATCTAATTAATTGGGTGCTAGCACTTTCTGAATGAAAAACTCCCCACAAAGATCTTGCTCTTAAAATAACTAACAGCAAACTAGAACTGCTTCTAATAACAGTACTGGATCAAAAAAGAAGTTATGTTCTCACCATAACGTTCCATGTTTGCAGTCCATCTCGCCCTTCTTTCTTACATATGGATTCGGAGCTGATCCTCAGCTACGACTCGGCCTATTACAAAGCTCAAAGTCTTCTAGTTGGCTTGTGGCTAGATAGGTATCCCACAGTGCACCAGTACAACCCCAGATCTTGTTTGCTGCTAAGCTATAGAAAGACACAATTATGGTTATCCAGAAAGAACAACAATAATGAAAGGTCTCCAGCTTATTATGGAAAAATTATCCTGTCTCCAGATCTTTCCAGGATGGGGGGGGGGGTAGGTGGGTGGGTTTGTAAGAATGACAGGCGAGATGGACTACAAACATGGAACATTATAGTGAGTACATAACTTCTTTATGTTCTGTAGTCCTATCTCGCCTTCATTCTTACATTTGGGACAGCGTCCCTAGCACCTTATTCTTGGATGGCTCACAGAAAAATACTCCTGAGTACCGTGGAACCAAAGGAGGCTCTACCCCTAGAGGTCAGGTCCAATTTGTAAGGAGTAATAAAGGTATGAAGGGTAGCCCAGGTTGCTGCTGCACAAATATTGTCAGTGGGAACTCTGGCTTGGAAGGCAGCAGACGTAGACTGAGATCCTGTAGAATGAGCCTTAATCTTGAACATTAAAGTCTTTCCATTAGAAGAATAAATGAAAGAAATACAGCTCGAAATCCAACTTGAAAGGGTCACTTTGGAGACTGGGAGACCTAGTCTGGAATCGGAGAATGATACGAACAATTGGTCTGATTTTCTAAGTTCCTTAGTCCTGTGAAGATAGAACTGTAATTGTCTGTGAACATCCAACTGATGAAATTTGTATTTTGCTGTGTTTGAATGGTTAGGGAAAAACACCGGCAGCTCTATAGTTTGGTTCAAGTTATTATGAGAGCAAACTTTAGAGATAAAGGATGGATTTGTATGAAGAGAAACTCTGTCTTTGTGGAAAATCCAATAAGGGGGCTTGATAGACAGTGCTTGTAACTCTGATACTCATCTAGCAGAAGTGATGGCTACTAGAAACAAAGTTTTCCAAGACAGAAACTTCAGTGGACACGAATGAGCAGGTCTGAAGGGCGGAGAAGTTATTTTAGACAGGATGAAATTTAGATCCCAGGAAGTTACCAGTTCCTGAAAGGAGGGTCTCAGCAAAGTAGCACCTTTAAGGAAGGTTTTACACAATCTGTGTGGCATCAGGTTAGACTCATGTTGACCCAAATGAAAATTAGAAATTGCTAACAACTGAACCCTAATTGTGGCAGCAGCAGATCCTTGATGGAAAAGTTCAGACAAAAAATCTAAAATGACTGGGAGGAATGCAGTGTAAGGGTCAACATTCCTTTCTTCAGCCAAGATGGAAAATCTTCTCCATTTGCTAGTGTATAACTTTCTAGTGGAAGGTTTATGTGAAGAGGTGAGAATGTGGGACACAGCAGGTGAAAAATCATGAAGCCTGACTAGGGATGGAATTGGAGCAGCCACGCTGTCAAGTTGAGGGTGTGGAGACTGGGGTGAAGAGAGCTTGACATGTGCATCAAGAGGGCCAGCACTGGGTCCAGAGTCCATGAATCGCCTAGTAGATGAGGCCTGAAAAAAGGGAACCAAATCTGACGAGGCCAGTAAGGAGCGATGAGAATCAATTTACTTCCCAACAGCTTTGCTTTCTGAATCACATTGGATATGAGAGGAAAGGGAAGGAAAGCATAGAGAAGACCCAGAGGCTAATCGTGAACAAGTGCGTATCTCTGTGACTCCCCCGGTGGGGGGATAAGGGAAAAGTAGCTGCTGCATTTCAAGTTGATAAGACTGGCGAAAAGATCGTAGCAAAGCCGTCCTCATTTGCGGAAAATCTGTTCCGCTATCTCCTGCTTCAGAGACCACTCGTGAGGCATCAAGATTGCCCGGCTGAGTTTGTCAGCTATCATGTTGGGTCTATATTAGAACATCGAAATTTCCCAATTTTGAATGTTCTAACATCAACCCCTTTTCAGCAAATGCTGACATAGAACATGCAGAACAGCGAATTTTTTCCTAGGGAAAAAAATTGCTGTTCTGAAACACATACACGCAACACAAGCACACCAAACAAACATCAATCCACACACACACCTAAAATCTTACAGCTAACCCTACACTAAACTGTACAAACACCACTAACTATCCACTTACCTTAACCCAAACCCTAACCCTAAGGCCAGTCACTATCGCACACTCACCTCACCTAACATGCCCTAACCCTCACGTCTACACAATCGCACACATACCTAACCCACGCCCTAACCCTAACTCACCTAACCCATGCCCAATTGCACACTTACCTGAACCCGACCTGTAGCTTTCCACCACAGTGCTGAAAATAGCGAAATGAAAGAAATGGACAACCAAATTCTTTCCCTAGGAAAAAATTTGGTTTTCTGTCGTTTCGCTATTTTCAGCGTTTGCTGAATAGGGGTCGATATCAGAACATTCGAAATTGTGAGATTTCGATGTTCTAATATAGACCCATCATGTTGGTTGTCCCTGGGATGTGAACTGCCACTAGAAAGCATTGGGAAGATATCGCCCACTTCGAAACACGAATCGCCTCCCGACAAAAGGGGTAAGATCTGGTTCCACCTTGTTTGTTGAGATACCATACCACGGACATGTCTGATTGGATTGCTATCGTCCCAAAAGGAAGAAGGTCGTGAAGTGCTTGCAATGCTAGCAGCGTCACCCTCATCTCTCGGACATTGATATGCAGGTGAGCCTCATGATCTTGCCATGTGCATTGGACAGTCCTGCCTAGATAATGCCCTCCCCACCCTATCTGTGAGCCGTCCGTGTCACAGTAGCAACGGGTTTGAGAGGAAGAAATGGAGAGCCTGTAGTTAGTTGGTCGGGTTGGATCCACCAATGGAGGTCCTCTTTGCAAGACTGTTAAGATGATGTGGTGAGACAGAGACAGTTGTTGAAAAGACCACTGGGACGATAGAAGCAATTGAAGAATTTGCATATGTAGTCTGGCAAGAGGGACTAGCATTATGGTGGAGGCCATGGTCCTTAAGAGTTTCAGCACAGTCTTTGCCTTGACTTTTTGCAGAGGAAGTAGATGGAGAACTTGTTGTATGAGGTTCTGTGCTCTTTCTGCAGGATGACGAGCTAACATGGTGACTGTGTCTATTTCTGTGCCTATAAAAGTCACAAACTGAAAGGGCGATAAGGCAGACTTTTCCCAATTTATGGTAATCCCCAACTTTGCACAAAGTTGGACAGTGGAATCTCTGGTTTGATGGATTAGATGCCTAGTGGAGGTGGTCAGGAGTCAGTCGCCCAGGTACGGAAACACTTGGAATCCTACATGTCTCAGGTGAGCTGTGACTACTGCCATGCATTTGGTGAACACCCTGGGGACTGTGGTGAGTCTAAAGGGCAGAGCACGAAACTGGTAGTGACTGGCTCCCATCCAGAAGCGAAAGAGGCTCCACGATGCTCTGTCCATTTTTATATGGTAGTACACATCTTGGAGGTCTATTGAGCACATCCAAGTGTCTTTCACTAAGAGAGGGAGTATAGACTGTAGTGTCACCATCCAGAACTTGTCCTTCTTTACGGATTCATTTAGTTTGATGAGGTCCAAGATGGGCCTCCAGTCCCCTGTACATTTTGGCACTAAAAGGAATCTGGAGTAATTCCGAATTCTACCTAATCTACGGGGATGGCTTGGATGACTCTGTTTGTGAACAACTTATTCACCTCTACAGTTGCTTGATCCCTGTGATTGGGTGGAGCATCCAGTATCTTCTTGGGAATGTGAGGTGGAAGAGAAAGGGGTATGGAGTAACCTCTGGTGATAATTCTTTGTACCCATTTGTCTAGGGTGATGCTTAGCCAGGCTTCTGGATACAAAGAAATGCAACCCCCAAATGGCTCCAGAGAAGCACAGCCAGGCTCCACAACAGGATAGCTGATAGGCACGGCCTTGAAATGTATCATGGCCTCCCTGGTTTTGCAGGCCGCCCCTGCCTCTAGGGTACTGTCTACCATTTGCTCCTCCTCCTCTGCCTCTGAAGGAGGAATCACCCTGTGCATCCGGGAAAAATCTCTGGGACTTCTTGAACCACATCTTACCACCTCTCTGACCCTTGGGATATGGTCTAGAGGGGACGGTAAAACGTACTCCCATGGCAGACAGCATTTTCCCCTTCTTGCTCACACCTAGTGAGAGTGTCTTGTACCTTAGGTCCAAACAATGAAGAACTGTCAATGGGGGCATTGGTAAAGGTAGACTTGAACGGCTCTGCAAAATTACACAAGCGCATCCAGGAGTGTCTCTTAAGGGAAACTCCTAAACCTGCTGCCCTGCTCACTCTGTCGGCTGCATAAGAAATCAGCCTCATGGAGAAGTTAATGGAATTTAAGGTGGACAACTGAGCAGACACCTTATCAGGGACTCCTTCAGTAGATGTACCTTGTAGAGTATCTCCTAGCTAATTAAGGAGATCTCTCTGAAGCCTCGTAAAATGTTTTATATAGATCAGCAATCTGAGTGTGAATGCCGCTGACGAAAAGATACACTTCCTGCATCTATCCATAGTTCGAGACTCCTTGTTTGGAAGATGGTCAGATGAAGAAGTCTCCGCTAGTTCCTTCTTAGTGGCTGCCACCACCACCACCATCATGGCATCTACAGGCACACCCTTCGATAAGAATTCCTTCTCTTTGGGAGCAGACAGAAATTTATTGGGTATTCTGGGAACTGGCTCCACAGCATCAGGCGTCTCCCACACTTTCCGACTAACAAGGTCTAAAAGTTCATTAAAAGGTGGAGACACCAAAGAGGCTGAAGGTTTGGACCCGAAAGCCTTCAGGTACAATGACTCTTCATCAGAAGGGGTAACAGTGGGCCAGCCACCCCTCTGCTTAAGGATCTCCAAGATGTCTACAAAGGAGACATCATCAGAGGACGACTTGGGTGACCCTTCTGACTCCTCAAGGTCCGTGTCTGAGGTAATGGACTCATCCTGGGAGTCTACATGCTTCCTCTTGCATGTCCTCTTCCAAGGGGGCTCCTCAAAAGGATATTCCAAGGAGGTCTCGGAAGAATGGGGGCCACCAACAGGGGGCTAATGAGGCTGAAGGTCTCTGCTGTCAAGAGAGAGAGAGAGAGTAGGTGCTGAGACAGAAGCCGGTGCCGGAAGTGGAAGAGTGGCGGTACACTTGAGTAGAGCTGATGAGCGAGACAACACACTCCTCATCATCTTGAAGGCAGGCCTCTCCGGCTCTGAAGACCTCCTCGGCTCTGAAAGGACAGTGGAACCCATTGGCTCCAAGATGGATGCAGGGCCTGAGCTCAACCTAGCCGATGCACTGAGAGGGAGACTTGGAACTGAAGAGGTTCGTGTCCAAGTGTCCCTGTCAGGGCCGACCGGTGAACTTCAGCTCCTAGAAACCATGGACGGTACCGAAGGTGTCAAAGCAGAACTCGGCTTTGAGGCAGCCTCGAGGGGAGCTGGAATTGAGGGTTCCACAACAAGTGGTACTAAACACTCTGGCTCCGAAAGCCCAGCACAGCTCAGAAGGAGGAACCACAACAGGGGAACTAGACTCAGGTGGCTCCAAAACTGACTGGGTCAAAGCCAACAACATTTTTGGAAAGGCAGATGACTTCAGGAGTTTAAGCACTACTCTCTCCACATCTTCCTCTGACAGGCTCCTGGAAGATCTGGAAGACAGTGTGGTTGATCTGGACTTCTGCAAGATTGGGGTCCTTAAGGTTGGGGAGACTGGCAAGGGATCTCTGGACCAGCTCCGATGTAGTCTCTCAGTAGTCGGAGCTGAAACTGAAGTCAACAACCTCGATCGGCTCCGAGGCCAGTGGGGCCGAGGAAGTGGAAGTCTTATAAGACTTAGAAAGTTTAGGAGGTGGTTCCAAAGCACTGGACGGCACTGAGGAATGCCTCTTGGTAGTCTTAATCTTCTCTTTTTTGGAGGAATGAGATTCTGAGGAAGAAGAAGAACTGGCCAAGTCTTCCTTGAAGGAAGGCTTGAGGAGCCCTTTCAAAATTAGCTTGTTCTTCCACTCCTGGAGAACTCTGGAGCTGAAGGAATGGCAAAACAAACAAGTTTCCTGCAAATGAATGGCTCCGAGACAATAAACACAATTACTATGGCCATCCATAATTGACATCATTTGGGAGCACTTTACCCATTTTTTAAAACCTGAGGTTTATGGTGTTTTGCCTCTTTAGACATGACAACTGGTAAAGAAGAAACACACAAGCACAATAAGGACTAGGTCCTATAATTTAAACGGGCCTAGCCCTTACCACACTAGTGCACACACACCACGAGGACTAGGTCCTCTAACTCAAAAGAGCCTAGCCACAGAGAACTAGGTCCTCTAACTTAAGCGGACCTACGTAGAAAGGATAAGACATAAAAGGTCAGAAACTATCAACTAAACTACACACACACAAAAATGAAAAATCTAAATGTCCAACTGTCTCAAAGATAAATCTAAGCTCAAAATGCTAAGTCGTAGAAACAAAAGGGTCAGAACTATCAAAAGACCCTGCACACAAGCTGAATCACTAAATATCTAAGTAACTATCTAAATTCCTAACTCTCTAATAATAAGAAACACTACACACAATATATAGCAAAATAAGTGCAAACTTGCACGTTAATTAGAACAGGATTATCACACAGGATACCAAACGAGAACAACACGGGCCAACGGCCAACCAGCTCTCAACAATTAAATAATTTAAAGTAAAAAAAACACTTCAAGTCTGAAAACTATTCTAACACTACTAAACTCTATCTAGAACCATCTAAATCGCTAAAATTAAACAGTAATATAGTAATAAAAGAAAAGGTTTTAACTTAGCCACAATCAAGCAAGAAGCACATCTGAACTCGTAGACGCGGCAAATGAGAACTGGGGATTGTGCTAGTGCACTATGGGAAATCTACCTAGCCACAAGCCAACTAGAAGACTTTGAGCTTTGTAATAGGCCGACTAGGAGCAGAGGATTGACATCAAACCCATATGTAAGAATGAAGGTGAGATATGACTACAGTACATTGAATATTTTCAAAGACACTTGAGACTCATATCCTTGGTAATGAAGCCCAGCAATTTTTATCTGTTGTATGTCAAATTGCCTTTCTCTCGTGTAATCAGTGCTACATAGTTAGCTAAAAAAATAATACGTGAAATCAACTAAGCACAAAACAAAAGTGAAAAACGGTGTTTAACAGCAAGACACAGACTGTTTAATAAACGTTAGCGCTTTCGGAAGAGTTATTACTCAACCTTCTTCAGACATACAGTCAAAAACACACAGCTTTCTATTTAAATACACAGCATTAATGATCACAATCATTGTTAATGAATAATTCAATTGTGCAATTATCCCATAAACTTAGAATTAAAGTAAACGCATATATAAAACTCTAAAAACTATATATATATATATATATATATATATATATATATATATATATATACACAGATATATGCAGATATATGTTGACAAAAGATACTCAGAGAAAGTGAGTTAGACTTCATTTCTCTTTTGAATCAATGCAAAATTAGAGTCATGAAGCCTGATAAGGGTGGGGGTCTAGTGTTTATGGACGGATATCAATATGAAAATAAGATGGTTGATTATTTACAATCTGAAGCATATATGGTTGCTAGTTTAAATGAAGTCCATTTGGCATATAAGAAGATCAGAGGTGTTCTTGATGACTTGTTTTTAGAAGGTAGCATAGATATTGATACTTTTCAATTTCTTTCTATGCCAGCCCCAAGGATTCCAACGATTTTTGGTTCTCCAAAACTGCATAAATCTATGACTGACCCTCCGTTCAGGCCTATTGTGGATGGATGAGGGTCCATCACTTATGCATGTGCAAACTATGTTGACAGCATACTTAAACCCCTTATACAGGATGAACCACAAATATGTAAAGATTCCTGGAGTTTTCTGGAGAACATCAACCACGTAACTTATAATGAGGACTTTATATTTCTGGTTATAGACGTTAAAGATCTATATACTGTCATTCTCCAACAACTGGGTATAGAATGGGCAAGGAATTTTATGTTCTCTAAGAAAGCAGATAATGCACATATATATCTTGTTGAGACCTTGTTATACCTAATTCTATCTAATAATTATTTAGTCTTCAAAGGTCATTTTTTTCTCCAAAGAACCGGAATAGCGATGGGGCCCCTTGTGGGAGTAGTTTCGCTAACAGTGTAATGGCATTTTGGGAACATAATATGCTTTTCAAGAACTACATGTTCCAAGAACACGTCACTTGGTACACTAGGTACCAAGATGACATGTGTTTTATATGGAAAGGACACATGGAACAGATACCTGCTTTTATAAGTAGTGTCTCCAGGATGACTGAATTCCTTGAGTTTGCATACACTATTGGAATAGATGAAATACATTTTCTTGATGTTAAGATTAGTAAAGATAAAGACAACGACAGATTAAAATCAATGATTTACAGGAAACCTACGCATTCGAATAGTTACCTTCATTTTTCTAGCTGCCACCCCTTCCATCAGAAAAGAGGGGTGGTGAAGGGGCAGTTTGTTAGAGCTGCCAGGATGATTTCTGAGCTACAGGATTTTGTTTGTGAATGTGATAACATAAAAACAATGTTTTCCAATAGAGGATACCCGGATAAATTTATCATTGAGATAATGAATGAAGTTAAGGTTAAGAGGGAATCTGGGCACTTTAAACCACTTCTAGGTGAAGGTACTATGCAAAGGATAGGAGAAGCTGCCATGAACACCTTGAACACGGGTAACAACAAGTCTGCTAGGTTGAGTTTTCTCTTTACATATTGCATGGATTATGAAGTTATTAAAGATATTACTGTTAAGAATTGGAGTTTAATTTTGGAAGATCATGCGTTGGGTAAATCAATTGGTTTGCAACCTAAATTTACTTATAGAAGAGGGCTTAATCTCGAGAATTTAGTTGAAATGGGTAAAGCCAAGGCTAAAGTTGTTGGTATGACTAAATGTGGCAGGTGTCCTCAATGTAAATATATTATGCCATGTGATAAAGTAAAAATTAAGGGGAAAGCATATCACTTGAATAGTAAATATAATTGTGAAACAAAAGGGGTGGTGTATGCTGCTTTGTGTGAGAATTGTCCTTCCTTCCTTCTATATAGGAAAAACCGAAAGGATGTTAAGAAAAATAATTTACAAACATCTGTATGCCATGGGTAGGAGAGATTTAACTAATGCTCTTGCAAAACATATTGTAGAGTTTCCGGATCATGCATTCTTATTTGTGGTGCTACACCAAGTACAGATTGATGTAAGGGGTGGCCCATGGCAGTTGCTCCTTGAAGAACAAGAAGTGCTCTGGCAAATTCTAACATCTTCTTATCTTCAGGGTTGAAAGAATTTGCCTCTATCAAATGTATTCTAAAACTAAAAGCAGTACGTAGGTAATATACTACACTGAATACCCTGTAATCAAAATTTTTAATTTTTCCTTTTCTAGCGGCTATATAGCATTTTTCCTGAAAAGGTGTTTACAAAAATTTTCTTAAAAAGCAATTGTATATATGTACATATATTTCCATAATTTTCTTTACATTTATCTGCCTATGTGGGATTGCTTATTGTTTATTATTCTGAGTAGATATGTCAGTATTTTTATAGTTTAGTATTTATTAAAGTTAGTAATGAGTTTTAATAATGTATGGATATTTAATGTGTAATTTTAGGCATTAGTATGTAATAAGATATATTACATATATATTTAATTTAGTGATTGTGGGAATTTTATAGTTTGAGGATCTCTGAGTATCTTTTGTCAATATATATATATATATATATATATATATATATATATATATATATATATATAAAAGCACTGCTGGAACCAAACAAAATAACTTAAAAAGTCCACCACTGACGAACAAAGACCAGACAGCAAACCTGCTTTAACGTTTTCGTTCTATTTAATACTAAGAACTTCTTCAGAAATGCATCCATATTCTAATACAATGTATATATATTCCATAATTAATCACATGTCAATATTAATCAACCAATGATATTTCATCCTTAGTTTAAATTGTTATAAAAGTTACGTATATAAATAAGACATGTAAACAAATATAAATAAATACAAATTTCAATAAATGATATATTAAATAATGTATCATCTAATAATATATTCTAAAATGTTTTAAAATTAAAACTTTTGTATTGCTAGAAAACGCTTGATATTTATGACATCATTAAGGCCAGGTGGCTCATCTGCCTTAAGCCTAATCTGCCAACAGGACTCCTTACATTCTAAAAGTGTTTTATAGTCACCACTGAATAAACTGTCATCTACTTTCTCTAAAACAGAAAAGGTAAACTTTTTAAATGAAACACAATTTAGAGAATGTTTAGCTAAAGCGTTAGTTACATCTTTTTTCTTTATAGCTAAATTGTGCTCATAAATACGTTTACTCAGTGTTCTTATGGTCTTGCCTATGTAAAAATGATTACATGAAGAACATTGTGCAACGTAAACTATGTTACAAGTTTTACACGTGAAATGTCCATATACATCAAAGTCCTTGTTTAAGTGTTTTAAAAAAATACTTGATGTCCCACTAACAAACCTACATTGTTTGTAACCTGTGCAGGGATATGTGCCTACCTTACTTGTAGAATGTGTGACACATTTCTCTTCTCTCTCCAAAATCATCTTTATGTTTGTCATTTTCTTATAAGTAAAAACCGGACGAATGCCTATAACTTTGGTTAACTCATGGTTACCTAAAATAATTTTCCAGTTATTAATAGCTATTTCTTTAACAATATTCATTTCATTACTGATAGGTAACGGAAAAGACAAAACAAACTTACTGGTAACATCTACCTTATTCACACCAGTGTCATATATAAATGTACTGGTGAAAATGGGAATTGCTTTGTTACTTCTTAAAATCCTAACTTCATCTATAATGTGACCTAACCAACCAGTTTCATAACCCCTTTCAATAAAGAAACATTTTAAGTCACAAATTTCTCTAATGAAGCAATCATTTTCACTAGTAAGTCTGCTAAGTCTAATAAACTGGCCCTTAACCACCCCTCTTTTCATATGCATGGGGTGTAGGCTGTCAAAATGTAAATATTGATTAACAAAGGTTGGTTTTCTAAAAATACTACTATGGAATCTATGCTCAATTGAATCTACTGTCAAACTCAAATCCAAAAAAATTGACATTTTTCCCAAAACTACCAAAAGTGAAGTTTAGAAAATTAGTAGTAGTGTTTAAATATGAAACAAAAGTTCTAAAAGTTTCTTCATCACCTCTCCACAAAAAGATCAAATCATCAATGTATCTTCTATAGAAGACTACATTTTGATCTTTAAAGTGTGTTACTAGATGTTTAACCTCCCATGAGGACATAACTAGGTTGGCAAAACTGGGTGCCACTCTGGACCCCATGGCAACTCCAGAAATTTGCTTGTACAAATTACAGTCAAACTTAAAAAAGTTATTAGTGCATAAGAAACAAGGAGATTTGAAGTTTAGACCTATTATCTCAGCTTCAGGAAGTAAAACTGAAACAATTTCAGTATGGTTGGACGACATTTTGAATCCTATTGTACAGAAGTCTAAATTCTACTTACGGGACTCTTGGCATTTGTTAGAACTTTTAAGAGATATTAATTTAAACAGTGCAGGTGATGATTTAAATTTTGCTACTCTTGATATTGAGTCTCTTTACACGAGTATTGATCAAACTGTGGGAATAGAATACATGAGGGACTTTCTGAGTAGGCATACAGATTTGGACAACACTAAAATTAACAATTGTTGTTGTTTAATGGAACTGGTTTTATATATGCGTTTACTTTAATTCTAGATTTGTGGGATAATTGCACAATTGAATTATTCAATAACAATGATTGTGATCATTAATGCTGTCTATTTAAATAGAAAGCTGTTTGTTTTTGACTGTTTGTCTGAAGAAGGTTGAGTAATAACTCTTCCGAAAGTGCTAACATTTATTAAACAGTCCGTGTCTTGATGTTAAACACCATTTCTCACTTTTATTTTATAGTTAGCTAAAACTTTGTTCATTCATTCATTTTTTTCTTTTCACTTTGTCTGAGAATGATGTGACAGACCATAATCTAACAAGCAATTGGGATAAGACAAGTCCAGGATGGGATAACAGTATACTGCAGGACAACACACACATATAAACAAAGAAATTTAAAATATACACACAAATGCGCATACATAAATGGGGTAATTTTTGAATATCATCAGCTGAACTAATCACTTACTTTTGGAAAGTTGGAAAAATCTGGCTCCTGGTGAAAATCCACAAATAACCACCTCAGCCAGAAAGTGAAATGGATAACCCTGAGACAGTAACTAAGTACGTCATTTCAAAATGTTATAATTATGATAAACAGGTAGTGACTTTGATTTCTTATATTCACTGAAAATTAAATCATGTCTGTCTTCTTTTTATTGAGTAGGAAACAGTTTGGTCCCTAAATTCTGTGTGTGCTACATTTTACATTTTTTGGTCTACATTCTTTCAAAGATACAGGCAGTGCCATTTGTGTGTATGTGTGCATGCATATCAAAACACTGAGTTATCATAACCTAAAAGGAAAGATAATGAATGAGAGGGAAATCACAGGAACTTTCTAGAAAGTGCTGTGGCAATGTCTGAAGTTAAATTCACATTAACTGACCCCAGTTTGATAAAGAATAGAAAATCCCGGGTAATTAATAATAATAATACCAATTTGTTAATCAAGTAGGCCCAATGGGTACACAATCTTTTTCCAAATGTCACCTGGGAGCAATGTTTGGTTAAGTGACTTGATAATTCTCAAAGTGGGCAAATGAGGGCTGAAGGAATCAAATACTGTGTAACAACGCACCATTGGAGCAGTAATCAAGAAGCCTCAATTCTAACTACTGGCAACAGTGGGGGACGTACACTGGGAGGATGACAGGTACACACACAGTATTTCCAGATGCAGCTTACTGCATCAAGTGCAATTCCCCTTAAGAGCACACAGAGACCACAGTCAGTCCGGGGCTGGTTTCTCCCTCTTTCTCCAGACCCCCAGAAAGACTTCTCACTGGCACAGCTATAGAGTTGAGATCTCAGCTGAGTGGCCAAACCAAGACCTGCAGCACTCTCTCTGTCCAACCAGTGCTTTGTGTCCCTGCCCAAGTAGCTGACGCACACTCTCTTTGAGGTTTGATTTACACACACACTGACTCACTCGCATACACCTGGGAAAGGCTGGCACAGGTTTACTAGCTAGGTCCCTGTTTGCCTAGAATATAAGGTAGTTATCACTGCCACCAGCCAATTCTTATCAACTACTTTAAGGCCCTTAACAAAGGGTGTCCATTCTTACTGTGTAATATTAATATTAATGCAAACGGTAGTTTGACCAAGAGCAAGGCTATTAGGAGTAGTCCACAGTGTCACCAAATAAATATGCAAGAACTCTCAAAACTTAAATACGTCTCACAGATATCAGTCACAATGAAAGGTTTAAATATGTTTAATAATAAATAAAAGAACAAGAAAATAGTCAGTATATATTCAGTGACATCACAGTTCAAAACCACAAGAAATATTTAAAACAACATTGCAGGACAGTCTCAAATAAAGAAAGTAAAACATCTGAATTATCCTTCACTATATTCCTGTCTAAATCTAAGCAAATTAGTACACCCAAGTTAACTTACTAAAGAGCAAGGAAGATGTGGTCACTGGTTCTTATTGTTGCTGTTGTCAGGTCCAAGACAGCATAGAGAATGCTGTCTCTCTCTAGGAGAATTCTTAAATTAATATCGCAAATATTACTGGTGGGATAGCTTGCAAAATGACATCACATTTCAAGCACAAGCACTATATAAAATATCTCTTCAGCACACATCTGAACAAACCATCTTATTTGACATACAGTTGTAATACATTTGTAACAGAAGCATCTTATATGAATCATGTTGATATTCAGAGACAACAAATAATTATTTATAGAATTCCAGATAGCTGTGCCGGTGGTATTTCCCTTCATCACACTCCCCCCCCCCCTTTCCCCACAAAGATTCAAGTTAGTTTTTTCCAAGTGACCCTTGAGAAACATTGCTTGAGAGGGATGAGCCTATCTGGAAATACATTACCCCATTCCCTGTCTCCAGCTGCCATTCCATTGCTGACCACAGTGCAGTGCTGCACTATCAAATCATATGCCTGCAATCATAGGCTCCACTATAGTAATTTGGGATTTTGCTGGCCGGATCCGTGTAGCCATAGATCCCCCTCAGACTCCTCCTGACTTCTACTGCAAATATTTAGCTACAGGGCCTACCTATCATGCTATGGTTTCATCATGTTAACATGGTACAGTTTTGTGCCCCTTCCCCCTGCCTAGTAATTCCACCATGCAGTTAACATCACTGACCTTCCTTACCACTTTGAGGGGTCCCTCCCAAGCAACCTGGAGCTTGTTTTGTCTGACAGGAATGAGAACCATAACCTACAGCCCCACAGCATACCCTCTAGCTCGAGTATTCCTGTCATACCAGACCTTTTTCTGCTGTTGGGCTTCTGCCAGGTTCTCCTGGGCCAAGCCCATCAGTAACCTGAGCCTTGTCTTGAGGTTTATGACATATGCCACAACAGGCTCCTTGTGGGATTCACACTCACCCTCCCACTCATCATGAATCAAATGCTCCTCACCCTATGCCCATACAGCAACTCAAAGGGTGAAAACCCAGTGGTTTCCTGGGGCACCTCTCTGTAGGCAAGTATTTGTTCCACTCCCTCATAAACTGCTCTGCAAATGCCCATAGCATGGTCTTTAGTGTAGAGTTTAGCCTCTCCACCAGACCATTAGTCTGAGGATGGTAAGAGGGTGGTATTTAGGTGGTTCACCCCACAGTGCTTCCACAGACAAGCCAACAGGTATGACATGAAACTGGCACCTCTGTCAGTCAGTATTTCTTTTGGGAAACCTACCCTGCTGAAAATCAAAGCATTTGCCACCTTTTCTGCCTCAACGGAGGACACAGCCTCCACCTCAGGGTATCTGGTAGCATACTCTACTACACTAGGATATACTTCTTCACTGTGTAACTTGGAATACTCAGAGGCACCACAAAATCCATAGCTACCTTCTGAAACAGCTCCTTAATCACAGGTAAAGTCATCAAAGGAGCTCTGACCTTGTCTCCTGCCTTGCCTACCTTTTGGCACTGATCCCAGGTCCTGCAGTACCCTGTTCCATCTTTGTAAATCCCAGGCCAATAAAACTTCTGCATAATATGTCTCTTTGTATGCTTTATGCCCATATGACCTGCAAAATGAATATCATGGGCTATGGCTAGAAGTGCCAGATGGTAGGCTGTGGGAACTACCAACTGTTGTATTCTCTCACCCTATAGCCCTTCCTCAGGGGTTCATTCTCTATAAATAGTAACCCTTTGTCCCAGTATACAGATTCCCCTTTTACTTGAGAATCAGGCGCCTCTCTGCCTACCTCCCTCAAGCCCTGTAATGTAGGGTTTGAAAGCTGAGCCTGTCTCAGATCTCTCTTTGCAACCCTTCCCAACTCCCCTTCCACAGGAAGTCTGGTATCCTCTGACAGTGGTGCCTCACTGTCAGCCTGGGTACTACTACTCACCTCTGCCCTTGCAGACACTTTGTCCAAGGGAACATCAGTACCCACGAGCAGCTGAGCATACCTTCAGTCTCACTGCTACAGGGTACATCCTTCTCTGAATTAATCATCTCATCAGTCCTGGCTTTAAATGTGCAGTCTGTATGGGTCCCTCCCCCTAGGCTACTAGACCCACATGCTTGCCTCAAAGCCTGACTGCATGTAACTGCATGCACACAAGATACTGCATTATGAAAATCATACCCTGTCAGGACACCTGCAGGGATATCCTCAAACACAGCTACTTACTTGCTTAATATTTCCACCCTTCAAGTCAAGCTGAACCCTAGCCAAAGGTAGCTGGAATGGGGTCCCTCTACTCTATTGACTAGAGTAGACTGCCCAAGTAAGTAGTGCTCCTCTTTAACAATTACAGGATTCACAATGGTTAGGTCAGAGGCTGTCTCTGTCTTAGCAGAGGCCTGTTTCCCATGTACTAAGATAGGATATAACCTCTTGTGGTAGTTTGGTAACCTTGTTGTCTCCAGACAACTTACTGCTGGTATTCTGTCATTTGCAATTACTGGCTCTCTCACCTTTTGTTCTCCACCTTGCCTCCATGGATATCTATATGCTACATGGCCCCACTGGTTACTTTTAAAACATTTAACCCTTGATCCTGGCCATGTACCTGAACTAGTGGCTTCCCCTGCTACTGGCAGACTCTGCTGGGGCAGTTTAAGCTGCCCACCTTAGACCCATTTGCAGCACTGGGTATTCCTTTCCTGTGCAGTGATGCCCTGCTTGCCGGGTATAGGTCTCCCTTTTTCCCCAATTCATCTGCGGTATTACATTTCCTGTCTGCTAACCAGATTATCATGTCCACAGGCAAAATGCTAAGGGCTTGTTCCCTCACCAAAAGGTCTGCCAGCCCTTCAAAAGTGGTGAACTGACACCCACTCACCCACCTATGAAAATAAGTGCTTAGTTCAGCAATATATTCCCACACACTTTCAGCTGCCTTGCATCTACGCTCAACAAACTTTTTCCTATAAGCTTCAGGTATTAACCTAAAATACTCTATTAAACAATTTTTAACAGTATTATAATTTAAGCAATCAGTATCAGACAATTTAGATACAGCAGCTACAGCTTTACCATGGAGTAAATTGGCCAGGAACCGTACCCAGAATCCTTGGTCAGCATTATACTGTTTACAAACCCTTTCAAACATATGAATAAAATATTAAAATGATCACCCTCTGTAAATTGTGTAAGTAATTTACTTACCTTTATTGCTTCTGGGGTTCAGTTATTCCCTTCCGCATTACCTCCATGACCCTAGCATAAAGTCAGCATCTACCGTTCATGTTGCCTCTACCTCTAAATTTTTTGGCTTTCAGATGTCTCAGTCTGTCTGCTGATTCTGCTTCGACCTCCAAATGTTGCAGTCTTATCTGCTGATTCGATTTACAAATGTTTGGCCTCCAGTTCAAGTCTATAACTAGAGATGTATTTTTAAGTCCTCTGAGATAAAGTTCAACTGTCCATTTTCTGACATTTGTATATCCCCAAGGCCATTCTGGTTGCCCTACTGGTTGCTGGTCTCTGATGCAACTGTGGCTAAGGCTGCAATCATTTCTGTTTTAGTCAGGCGGGCATGCCTTAGTCCTTTGGCTTGGCACATCTCTGCCAACAGGTCCCTTGTCAGCTTGCCATTATCCTTTGCTGACATCCTTTCCTGCTCTCCCTGACTATCTAAGGTAACAAAAAAATAAATAAAACTATTGTGATGTGGAACTTTAAATTTTCACTGTGTGGCTGCTTGAGAGTACAAATACCTTCTTTACTGACCACTGTTTATAGGCTGCAGAGTTCAGTATCCACACCACTGAATCCCAATATGTGGATATCCCACCACTGCTTACCAATAAATGTGGCAACCCACCATTGCACCAGTAATCAAGGAGCCTTGATCCTCACCTACTGGCAAAAGTGGGGACATACACTGGGAGGATGACAGGTACACACACAGTATTTCCAGATGTAGCTTTCTGCATGAAGTGCAAGTTCCCTTAAGAAACCACAGTCAGCCCGGGGCTGGTTCTCCCTCTTTCTCGAGATTTCCATTAAGACTCCCCACTGGAAAAGTTATAGAGCTGAGATCTCAGCTGAGTGGCCGAGGCAAGACCTCCAGCACCCTCTCTGTCCAACCAGTCCTTTGTGTCCATGCCCAAGGAGTCGACACACTTTTTTTTCCCTCTAAACATCTTTATAAAATTTTCACATATGACAAAGGCAATTTTACATTTATATAAATGAAAAACATACAAAATGTTACCACTTTAGTTGCAAACTTACATCACAGACACCATTGAAGCAACTGTAGCTGCAAACATTACACATCACTTATAAACCATCCAGTCATTGTCAGTTAAGCATTATATGGCTCATTCAAATCCTGCCTATTAAACCTCATTCCTGCTCTGCATATATTGCTCCCACAATTCTGAGTTTTTCCTATGTAGTTTGCTCCTTCCCTTTTTTAAAAATCCCAATTCCAGTTGTTTTATCTCTGTTATCATATTCACTACTTCTAGTAAAGTTGTTCTAGACTTTGATTTCCATTTTCTAGTAACTACTTTTTTGGCAACCAGCATAATTAGACTCAGCAAGACTTTACTATGCACAGTCAATTCCTATTCCATAGCATAACTCAATAAAATCATCTCCCCAGTCAATCCAATCTGCTCAACCTAGCATCTCCAACAGAGTCTGCAGGGAACACACATTCTCTTTGAGATTTGATTTATACACACACAAACACACACATGGGAAATGATGGCACAACCTTACTAGCTATGCCCCCTTTTGCCCAGACTGTAAGGTAGTTATCACTGCCACCAGCCAACTCTTATTAGATACTTTAAAGCCCTTAACAAAAGGTGTCCGATCTTACCGTGTAATATTAATACAAGTGGTAGTTTGACCAAGAGCAATGCCATTAGGAGTGGCCACAGTGTTACCATATAAATATGCAAGTACTCTCAAAACTTAAATATGTCTCACAAAGATCAGCCATAATGAAAGGTGTAAATATATTTATTAATAAATAATATAAGAACAAGAAATACTCAGTATATACTCACATTGACATCAGAGTTCAAAAACCACAGGAAATATTTAAAATAATATTGTTGTACAGTCTCAAATAAATAAAGGAAAACATCTAAACTATGCTTAATTATATTCCTGGTTGAATCTAAGAGAATTACTACACCCTAGTTAACTTACTTAAGAGCAAGGCAGATGTGGTGACTGGTTCTTGTTGTTGTTGTCAGGTCTATGATGGAATACAGAATGCTGTCTCTCTCTCAGAAGTCAAAGTCAAAATTAACGTTCTTGTCATTTACATCTACACAAGTGTAGATTAAATGAGATTCCATGCAATCAGCTCATCATGGGATAGACAAAGAAAAATTTACAAACATAGATATAATTTAAAACAACATACAATAACACTACCACCTTCTTATAAATCAACTCTGCATTTAGGTATATAGCTTCATATATTCCTAGAAACACACACTTGTTAAGATACTACAAATACACATCTAGCAGCAAAGTCCAGGTAATAGTATTGGACATGAACCATGTACGACTTTATGGGTGAACTAGCACGTATCAGTTGCAGCTGAAGAAAAAGAAATATTGCACCCGAGTTAGTATAAATTATAAAGTTTGGCTGGGTTTAATAAATAATTAATAATATTGCACAGTGAATGGAAAGTCCTTACTTCCTGACCTGTCAGCGATCAGACCTAATGTTGGAATTAAGAAGTCTGATCACCTTCAGATAAAAACTGTCTTTGAATGCAGTTGTCCTGCATCAAATACTGTAGTATCTTTTACCTGATGACAGGCTCATAAACAGACTGTTTGCAGGATGAGTTGCATCATTTAGTATTTTGGTGGCTCTCTTTAGGCTCTTTGATGTATAAAGATCTTGGACTGTGGGCAGACTAATGCAAGTTATCCTCTTGGCAACTCTCACCACTCTCTGCAGTGATTTCTTATCTGTGACTGAACAGCTCCCATACCATACCAAAAAACTGGATGCTAGGATGCTTTCAATTGCTGCTCTGTAGAAGGTGGAAAGTGCTGACAATGGTAGTTTTGCCTTTTTGAGTCTTCTCAAAAAGTGGAAACATTGATGTGCTTTTTTCATCATGTGTTAGGTGTTCCCTAACCAAGAGAGATCTTCAGAGATATGAACTCTGAGGAATTTGGTACTGCATACACTTTCCACCATCTCACCATTGCTCAGGAGTGATGTATAAGGTATTTAACTCTTCCTGTAGTCTATGATTATCTCTTTTGTTTTACTTACATTCAGGTCAAGGTTGTTTCTTGCACACCAGGCAATCAGTGTGTTAACCTCTTGTCTGTATGCACTCTCATCCTCTTTCCTGATAAGACCCATGACTGTAGTGGTGTTAGCAAATTAATGATATGATTTGTACTGAAGTTTGCTGTGCAGTCATGGGTGAGGATAGTAAACAATAGGGGGCTGAGAACGCAACCCTGAGGAACATCTGTGTTGAGTGTTATGCTCCTAAAGGTAATTTTGCCCACACAAACCTTCTGTGGTCTGTTAATCAAAAAGTCCAGGATCAAATTGCAGAGGTGTCTGCTGATGCCCAGATGTATGAGCTGATTGATCAACTGCACAGGAACAACTGTGCTACATGCTGAGCTAAAGTCAATGAATAGCATGATCACATAGTTGTCCTTGTTCTTCAGATGCTCAAGAGCAAGATGCAATACAACTGCTATTGCATCAGCCGTGGATCTGTTTTCTCTGTAGGCAAACTGCAGTGGATTGAAAGTTGACTGTAATTCTGCAGACAAGTGTTTCTTGACTAGCCTCACAAAACATTTCATAACTGTGGATGATAGATTTGTAAGAGACTTTTTAAATTAATATCTCAAATATCACTTGCAAGACAGCTTGCAGAATGACATAATTTCTTGTCATCTGATTCTATGCCAGGTGAAACCTCCACGGCTGGAAGCTAGCAGCATTTAGCATCTACCTGGGAAAATATATAGACCTCAGATCTTTGACAGATGCTGGAAGTCATAAAAGAATTGTAGTAATTAGTTCACTCCGAAGACAATACAGAAATCTTCTCAACACATACCTTGTGTCTGCAGCTCCCATAAATTAATTTAATTTCAGCTATTTTTCGGAAGTTTTGCTGGACTGAAGTTAACCTGCTGTATTCCAGTTTCTAGTGTTAAAATATATACATTTAAACAATTACAATAGTGCATGAACATTCCTGTTATATTTCAGTAGGGAACACTGTGGATACATTTTAAGCATAAGCAATCTTCAAAATATCTCTTCAGCACACATCTGTATAAACCATCTTATATGACATACATTTGTAATACAAGCATCTTATAAGAATCATGTTCATATTCACAAATGACATATAATTATTTACAAATTCCAGATAGCTGTGCGGGCAGTATCTCCCTTTGTCACACCCTGTAAAAAAGGAACTACAGCTCACAGCCTTCACCCTCTCTGCTAAAAGAGAAAAACTGAAATCTAGTGCAGAAAAGACCATATTGTACCAATAATAGGCTGTATCCAACATGACAGAATGTTGACATTTATTAAAAAGTAAGCCAGTTTGCCATAGTTTTGAAAGTATTCATGTTGTATATTACGTTACAAAACATTTACCTCATAAGCTAGGAGTTAAAATTAAATTTGCTGCCAAGTTGTTTTCATAGTAGTAAGGTTAATATGCAAATGCTTTTATGAATACTGTAATTTTCTGTCTAATAATCTACCTGATTGGTACAGAAATATTTCAAGGAAAGAATGCAGAATGACATTTGTAAGGGAAGTATAAAAATGGAATCTAGATTAAATTTATAACCAGATAAACTGGAAACTGACAATGCTTCAACCATAACAAATATGATATTGTGAAATGCTGTTATTTTTGATGCAGTAGCAGACAGCAGTTTAGTGTTTTTTCATGTCAAGTCAAAACATTTGTCCACAATATTTAAATATACTGCTATAGCATATCAATTATAGGAAACTGTACTGTTTCCTCTTAGATGAATTAGCTTGCTCTATGTTACTTTACAAATACAGTGTTAAAGGACTGCCACTAAGTATAGTGAATTGTTTAGACACGTTTTCCCAGGAGACCTTTATGATTGTTAAACTGACCTGTTTTATCATATTATTTAGTAATCTGGTAAACATTCTTTTTTTTTTCTTTTTTCTACTAAATCAAATGTTCTTCTGTACTGTCCTACCTGAAAAAATGGCCAGCCAGTCAGTCTCTTCTGTATATGCTCATACTGATACACATACACTTGCATAAGAGCTGTGACCACCTTTGTTATTCTCCTAACCCCAATTTCCCAATCACCCCGATCTCATTTTATAAAAAGGCATTCATGCCCATTCAACATTCTTCATTACCTTACTGTTAATTTAAGAACTTTATTATACTAAAAGTAAAATAACACAAACTTTAACACCATTTTCCAACAACCCCTATCAAAACAACATAACTAACCCCTACCTTTCCTTCCTCATACAACACAAAACATAATGCAAATACAGTAATGACTTAACATCAAATTTCCTTACCCAACATGTCTCCATCTTTCTTATTCTCATTCATTTTTATACTTGCCGCATTTACCTCTACCTATTATCCTACCAACATCCCATTATTACACAAAAAAACACATTCCCAAGTCTCACCATCAGTTTACACAGAAAAAAGAAGTTATGTTCTTACCATAATGTTCCATCTGTGTTGTCGATCTTCATTCATTCTTTACTGCTGGGTTCCGGTTTCGATCCTTAGAACTGACTAAGCCATTATAACAAGCTCCCGCCAGCCAGAAACTCTCAAGCCAAGGCTATCCATATTGCCTCTCATTCCTTCCACTTTGCTCGAGTTTGCCCATAAAGAAGAAAAATCATAGAAGCTTGGTCTGACCAACAAACCTACTAGGATCCCAGGACTAGTTCCGAACGTCCACGAGTCTTTGGGAGTGGGGTAGGAGGGTGGGATGTCAAGAATGAATGAAGATCGACAACACAGATGGAATGTTATGGTAAGAACATAACATCTTTATCTGATGTTGTCAATCTTCATTCATTCGTGACTGTTGGGACAGAGTCCCTAGCTACTTTAGACCTTGGGAGGCCCTAGGGGAAGGATATTCCTGAGCACCATAGAGCCAAATGATGCTCTTCCCCTGGAGATCATACCCAATTTGTAATGACTGATAAAAGTATGGAAGCTAGCCCAAGTTGTGGCTGCGCATATGTCATCCATAGAAGCTCTGGAATGAAAGGCTACTGAAATGGAAACAGACCTGGTAGAATGCGCCTTAAGTTTTGTTGACAAGTCCAGCTTATTCTGGCTATAAGCAAAGGTAATGCTATCTCTTAGCCATTTTGATAGGGTAACTTTTGAGACTGGCTTGCCAGTCAGGTACCTGAAAAAGATAGAAATAGTTGGTCTGATTTTCTAAATGGTTTTGATCTATCCAGATAAAAATGTATTTGTCTGTGTATGTCCAACAAATGTAAGCAATATTTTCCCTTGTTTGAGAAATTTGGAAATAAGACTGGTAAATTTATGGTCTGATTAATACTGGCATCTGACAATACTTTAGGTCGAAAGGAGGGATTAGTTCTGAGTGATACTCTCGCCTTGTGAAAAATGATATATGGATGTCTCACACATAGGGCCTGCAACTCTGAAATTCTCCTGGCCAAAGTAATGGCTACTAGTAACAGACACTTCTAAAATAAAAATTTGATATCACAAGTGACTGCTGGCTCGAAAGGCTGATGGACCAAACATTGCAAGACCAACATTAAATTCCAGGGAGCAAAGGGCTCTTTGAAAGGTGGTTTCAAATGTAGAGCACCCTTAAGAAAAGTTTTGCATAGACGGTGATACAACAAGGAATGGTCATCGAATCCACTGTGGAAATTTGAAATGGCAGCTAAATTAACTCTAATGGAAGATGTGGAGGCTCCCAATTAAAATAAGGTGGTTAGGTATTCAAGACCTTATCAACTGATGCTGAGAAAAGATCAGAACCTTTTTCATCAGACCAAAACACAAATCTCTTCCATTTATTAAGATAAAGATTTCTGGTGGAAGGTGTATGAGAAGCTAGAAGTATCTTTTGACTGGGGAGATAAATTATTTCACCTGGCAATTACTGGAAGTGGAGGAACCAAGCCATCAGCTTGAGATTTTGTAGGCTGGGGTGGCTCTGCAGATGAGAGGATGAGATAACAGGTCCGGGGTTGGATCCAGAATCCATGGGCAGTGAACTAAGTGAAGCCAGAGAAAGGGAAACCAGACTTGATAAGGCCAATAAGTTGCAATGAAAATCACTTTGCTTCTCAACCGTTGGGCTTTCTTCAGAAATTGGGGAATTAGAGGGAATGGTGGGAAGGCATAAAAAAGTCCCAGGGGTCAACTGTGGAGAAGAGCATCTCTTGTGGACTCCCTTGGATGGGGAACTAGGGCAAAGTAGCTGCTGCATTTGTGGTTTATGGGTGAGGTGAACAGGTCACAGAAAGGCTGACCCCCATCGATGAAAGGTCTTCTTCGCTACATTGGGACTGAGAGACCACTTGTGAGGCAGGAGAATGCACCTGCTCAGCTTGTCCGCAAACACGTTGGAGTTCCCTGGAATGTGTGTTGCTATCAGAAAGCGGATGGAGGTGACTGCCCATTGCCAAACTCTTAGGGCTTCCTGATATAGAGGGTAGGATCTGGTCCCCCCCCCCATTTGTTGAAGTACCAGACCACTGACATGTTGTCTGACTGAATAGCAATTGTCCCTGAAGAGAGAGCAAATTGGAATGCTTGCAATGCTAACAGCACTGCCCGCAGTTCTAGGATGTCGATATGCAAATTGGCCTCATGAGGGGACCAAGTGTCTTGGACTGTCTTTCCCTGAAAATGTCCCACCCCATCAGGGATGCATCTGTCGTCACTATGGCCTTGGGCTGAGAGTGGAGAAAGGACAACTTCATAAATTCTCTTTTGGATTCATCCACCAAGATAAGTCCTGCTTGTATCTGTTGGTTATGCGAATTAGGTAGGACACTGGGTGAGTTAAAAGTGACCACTGTGATGCCAGGAGCCATTGAAGCAGCCTCATGTGGTACCTCACCACAGGAACTAGGGTAATTGTTGCAGCCATTGACCCAGGAGCTGTAAGACTAGATGAGCTGGAACTTTGTATTGAGAGAGTATCACTTGAAGTTGTGACCTCAGTCATGCCAGTCTGTGAAGAGGAAGAGCAGCCATGCAGGATTTTGCATTTAGTTGTGTTCCAATGAATGAATTCTATGTCCTGTGTGGGAAATAGTTTTGATTTTTCTCTGTTTATAGAGATGCCTAGGAACACTGCAAGCCTTAGAATGGAGTCCAAGGCGGAAAGCAGCAGATGCCTGGTGGGGGCGGCGAGGAGCCAGTCAACTAAATCTGGAAACACACCGAATCCCTGCAGTCTAAAGTAAGCTGCTACAACTGCCATGCACTTGGTGAATACCCTGGGGGCTATGGTGAGATCAAAGGGCAGTGCTCAAAATTGGTAAAGACTGGCTCATAGCTGGAACTGGATATGCTTTCTGGAGTGTTTGTCCATTTTTATGTGGTAATATGCATTCTGAAGATCTGTAGAGCACATCTAATCATCTTTCTCCAGAAATGGAAGGATAGACTGAACTGTGACCATCCAGAATTTTGTCTGTTGATCAAATTTGTTCAGTACATTGACGTCTAGGATTGTCCTCCAGTCCACTGTCTTTTTTTGGCACTGAAAAGAATCTTGTGTAAAATCCAGATCCAGTTTGGTCTGGTGGGACTGTTTGGATGGCTCTTTTTTGAAGCAGCTTTTGAATTTCTAGTGCTGTTATATCCCTCTGACTGGGTGGCCCATCAGGGATTTGCCTTTGTGGTTTGGGATAAAGACTGAAGGGGATATGGTACCCTCTGGCAATTATTGTCTGCACCCAGGAACCCAATGTTACTGTGTGCCAGGCTGAAAGGTGCATCTTCCCCCGACTGCTTCCAGAGATAACCAATCAGGCCACTGCTCAGGAGCGCTGGTAAGGCTGTCCAGAGGATGAATCCCTGGAACCCTGGCTACGCAGGCGCCCCTCTGCCATTGGAGGGGCATCTTCCCGAACAGTTCCCCCCTGTGATCCAGGAGGAATATTCAACACGTGTGTCTGGAAAAGGCCCTTGGGACTTTCTGAACCTCATCTTTCTACTCCTCTGATTCCTGGAGTAAGGTCTCACACCTGGCTGACGTGTCTCTGATTTTTGGGCCAAATAATGACATAGCATCAACAGCAGCATTGATAAAAGAAGACTTCAAGGGGTCTGCAATGTCGCATAAGCGCATCCAGGCATGAAGCCTAATGGCAACGCCTGTACTTGCTGCCCTGGACATACATTCAGCTGTATGTGCAATAAGTTGCATGGACGAATTGGAGATGGACTCTAGGGTGAAAAGCTGGAGGCAACCTTATCATGGACCTCATCAGACACAGCTCCCACTAAGGTCTCTGAAAGCTCAGTTATCAGATTCCTTTGAAGCGGCAAGAAATGTTACAAAAAATTCAAGGTCCATATGGTGACCGTTGATGAAGCAAAGTCTTGCTTTCTGAATCTGTCCATCATCTGGGGCTCTCCATTTGGAGGATGGACCACTGAGCTCTCCTCAGTGAGTTCCTTTTTTGCGGCAGCTGCCACCACCATGGCATCCACTGCTAGCCTCTTAGACTAGTGGAGCTGATCCCTCAAGCTATGAGAGAATTGTGTCTGGTCACCGGGGAACTGGCTCTATAGTATCAGGGGCCTTCCACTCACGGTGCATGATGAGGTTAAACAGTAAATGAGCAGGCGGGGTCACCCAAGAAGTATAAGTAGAAGGAAGGGCACGAAAAGCCTGCAAGAAAACAGATTCCTCAGAGGATGGGTTTGTGGACTTTTGCTCACCCCTCTGTTTAAGAATTTCCAGGATGCCATCGAAGGAGACATCTTCAGGGGTGACCAGGAGGACCCTTCCCCTTCATCGAAATCTGTATCTTCAGTGAACGATTAAGGAGAATATAGGTGCTTCCTCTTGCAAGATGTCTTACGGGGTGGCTCCTCAGGAGGAAGGTCTGAGGAGTACTCCAAAGAAGGGAGTCCCTACAATAGGATATTTTGCTGCTCTTGTGCCTGCTGCCCCAAGGTAGCAGATTGCATCAGCTGCGAGCCAGAGATTACACAGATGCGACACTCTGATGGGGATGGTGCCAACTGTGTGGCTACTGAGGCCAGTGCTCTCTCCATAATCTGGAAGGCATGCCTGCCCAAAAAGTGATGTGAGCCCAGAACTGAGAAAGACAACCTCGGAAATGGGGTCACATCCCGCTCCGATTAGCTGTCATCCAGAGTAGGAGTTGGGAGAGAACTTGTAACCGCTAGGTGACCAGGAACCATAGATGGCACCATGGAAAAAAATTAAGCCGATACACGGTTCTTGGAGCCAGCAAACAAGTCATGGTCCCATGCCTGGGTCAGCTCTGATGGAGCCGCAGACCACAGAGTCGGTTCTGGAACTAAGTTGAGATCCACCATCAGTACCAATGTGACTGGCACCGGGAACGTCAAAGTATTGGGCTCCAAGACCTGCAGAGAGGTTGAAGGAAGATGATAAGTGGGTGCCCTGGGAGAGTAACCCTCCAGTCCGGGTGGGAAAGAGGTCCTAAGTGGAGCAGGAGGGCCTCTGGCTGCGAAGAGCTGATCCACCAATCTGACTACATCCTGTTCCAAAAGGCTCCTGGTGGAATAGATGGACATCCCCAAAGAGGATTCTGGCCTGTCCAGGAATGGGCTTAATTGCTGACCCAAGAAAGGATCTGTAGATGGGGAGTATCTTGTCATGGGTATACTCTCGACTTTCGGCACCGTGATCAGCTGACCAATAATTTGCTTTGCTGGGAAGGAAGCAAATGGAATGTCTGGAGAGATTATTATTGGCACTGAGAGGGTCATTGATACCAATGATAAGGTCAGTGCCACAGGAGTCTTGGTAGATTCATTAACGGTCGGTACCGAGGGGGATGTGGCAGACATCGGTGCCATGGCAAAATTTGGTGCAGATTTTGGGATTTTAGGCCTCGGTCCCAGGGGAGGAGTATAAACCTGTACCTTAGCCGATTTAGTTTCTTGTAATTTAGGAGATGCCAGAACTGAGTGGCTCCTTTTATTGGATTCTTTTCTGGGAGACTTAGATGTCTCCACCTCAGACAAATCCTCATCAAAATGGCATTTCAGCAGCCCCATGAGAATAAGGTTGTTATGCCTCTCTGCCAGGATTCGAGTACTGAAACCCTTGCAGGGTTAACATGTTGGTTGTATTTCCAAATGTGGCACACCTAAACAATAAACACATGAAAAATGCCCATTGGAGATCGGCATCTTTCTGCCATATTTATCACACTGACTGTGGTTCCCTTTTGTTTTTCTGCCACAGTTCAAAAATAACAGGAGAGCACACACACAGACACACACACGCACACCAATGATGGTACTTAGAAAATTATCTCCAAGAAGGTAATAGAAGAAAAAGAGAAAACTAAAGGACACCAGCGATGGTATCTAAGAGTTAACAGAGGTAGAGGGAAGGGTCTAAACCAACAAGTTTCCCAATAAGGTAGAGGAGAAAGGGTATACGAACACTCACAGCAATACATACTTACTTCACACTAACTGCTAAGGAAAAGGCACAATTTAGAGAAATAGAAAAATTTAAAGGAATATATCTATATGAATATAAGAAAGATTAGCACTTAGATGAGAGCACAGCTGACATGTCTGATTTTCTATGCAGCAAATGAGATCTGAGGGGAAGGGAAGAGATGTGGTATGGGTAGCCTTGGCTTGAAAGTTTCTGGCAGGTGCAAGCTTGTTATAATGGCCGAGTCAGTTTTAAGGATCGGAACCGGAACCCAAAAGTCAAGAATGAATGAAGATTGACAACATCAGATCATACTCCTGTCCCACCTTCCCACACTGACATGTAGTAATCACGCTTAAATAACTTTATTAACCTTTCCACCTATCAAGCCCTGAAAATATCACGTTTGCCTACTGTATTACTTAATCCTCATCTCCTTAAGTATAAAAAAAAAAAAGGTTCCAGCACTTCCTAAATTCATCCAAAATACACCTCAATCAGATTGTCTTCTTTAGAAGCAATATAGTACTAAACCTAGAGCTTCAACACCATCTCCCTAATACACCAAATTACCATAAAGAATTCTCTTGCCTTTCAACACATAATGTATTTCAAACAAGTTAGATCATATAGGTGCCTTTACAGCCCAATACAACCCAGATTTCCTAGCTATTAAAGAACCCCGGCTCAACCCTGACAAGCCCTCCAGTGTTCACTTCTTCCCAAGCTATGACTTCTTCTTTGAATCCAGACCATCACGCTATAAAGGGAGGGTATTCTTCCTCAATTTAAATCCAATCTAAACGTACTGTTAATCAAGCTGACTCCACCTTCAAATCCAACCCAGACTGGAAGGTTCTCAGAATCAAGTCCACAAACAAACAACCAAACTTTGTAGCTCCTTTATCACGCATCCTCATTTCCAGAATTTCAGATGCATCTACTTGAAATACTGTCCTCTGTTTCTAACCAGAAAGATACCTTAATACTGTTTAACTTTAACGTAGGCTTCTAGGGAAACACTGTGTTACGATATATCATAACTTCCTGCAGAACTGGTCATCCAAATAATAAACCAACCATCTACAACAAATGTTAAAACCTGCAACAACACTCTCCCACAATCCCTCCAAGAATCACTCATCCTTCACTTCTGATTGGCCACAGTTTAGTAAGTTTCTACCATCAAAACTTCACACACAAGATCCCGCCACAATATATATCATTCCAGAATAAAGCACAAGAAAACATCAGCAACATAAAACAACTTAAAACATATCTCTCCTTCACAAACTGGTTCTCAGATACAGACCTTTAAATCCACTCAGGTTGACCGAACCAGGCAGCAGAAAACCAAACTAGGCACCTTAAACCCTAACTAACAACTTTATTAATATTCAATTCACATTTTCCCTAGGGATAAAAGATTATGCAGAACAAACAGTATGCCCTAGTTAGCCAAAATATTCCAACTTCTGCTAAAGTTTAGGGTTAGCTCCTGGCATAATTTGACAAAAATCAACATCCAACATGTCCCCAATGCACATGATTACATATTCTGGCAAAACAAGCAACCCAACTGCATAAAATTATGCTGTTAAAAACAAACATCATCATAATCTACCTAACAAGGCAAAGTTATTCTGGAACAATACCAGACACATCATCAGTATACAAACCAGCAGATTGTGGACCATTTTAATGTGGATATGAGACTGCTGGGGACCTACTTGAACTGTGCTGCTGTTAAGGGAAATTCCAGGCATAGGTACCCTTACATTATCTATGGTATGATCCCAGTTATACTCATTAGGGGTAATATATAATTATCAGCGATGGGATGGGTAAGACCAATCTATAACAAATTGGGATAGTTAATTTTGAGCAAAAAAATGGAAACTGTCTAGGCTCAAAATGGTACACAAGAGCAGCTAGCCTAGTACTTCCTAACCTATGAACCTGTAAGAGGAATGAATGGTATACCCATTCTTTTTGATACTAAGGTATGTAGTACAGCTTTAATCATCTTATAGACAAAGAATTTCATTGATGTTCTGGGAGCATAATAGGGATTGTCAAGGAACTCAGTCTCTTAAATCCTTCAGACAGAATCATCTGCTTGGTAGGTGTACACAAATGCTTGACAGAAAGATCTATGCTTATCAATACTGTGCAAGCAAGGATCAGGCCACATATAACATGTCTGTTGTGTGTTGCAGGTGATAACTTATATCTTCACTAGTACCGTGCTCATGTCAGTGCTATGTTGAACTGGTATGCAGGACTATCCACCAGTGGAACCTGTGAAAGCAAGAACACATATGGCACCACTGCCTGCTCACACACATATGTGCACCTAGAAATCCAGTGCTCATGCATACTACCACACATTAAATTAGAGTTGTGGCATGCACTAACAGACATACCTTCTAGTTCAGGTTGTTGCAAGTGCAGTCTACAAGCACCTGGATGACAAATATGTAGGTGGGCATTGGACAATCCTCACTTTTAAACTTTGTGTATTTTGTACACTACACCATATTGTAATGGGCATTCATAACCTGGTACTTCTCCTGCTCATGCAGATGTGGTTGACACCAACACAGATCCCACATTCAAGCCACCCATAGGTATGATGGACTGCTCATACTGACTGGCAAGTGAGATAAGAAATGTAATGTCAGTGAACAGCTTATGTGTTGGAGGTTCGCCTCCTATAGCGTAGTTGTCTGTCTCAATGTCCAATATCTTTTCCTTTGTATAGAATAACATATCAGTGACCCTGCTTTGTATCGGTTTCTGTTCTCAGCATTCAAATCCTTCATCATTCTCTGCCAACTCACAACTTAGTAATGTTTCTCTGTGGCATGTTTGGTCCGGGGACACATGCCATATATGAACAGGTCCTGCATTAGCATTCCATTCTACTGGCTAGTGAGCTAATCTAGGTCAGAAGGTGAGCACACTAGTGCATACATTGCTGTGCGTTATAAACATCAGTTAGTGAGTGCAGTTGGTATGTTGTAGGATACCAATACGTATAACCACTGCCATGCTCCCATTTTCATACAACATGTTTACTGACTGCAGTCAGTGCTGGCCCATCCCCATTTACATACTCTTGCCATGTCTCACCATCTTTAGCTGGATCTCCTTGCAGTATGTTCTTCACATGGCAGGTTGACCCCCCCCCCACTAGTTGTTACAGTGCCATAGGTTCCAGTTTTACATACTCTGTGACAACTAATTCCTGTTCAGTGGCATCCGCCAAAGGGTCCATTCTTCTTGCGGAGGTATTTTAAACAACTTGATGAGTTCTGTAACTATGAAAAACTCCAAGTCTACAGATTCTTTACTGAAATTTCTTTGTTACACAGCTGTGTGGTTCTGATTGGTGTGTTGCAAAATGGCACAGATGCTTTATACCATGTTAATGTGAGCAAATTATTGTGTCAGCTGTCCTAGTGAAGCTAGATAGTGACACTGTATTTAAGTTACTGTCAATTTGCAATGCACGCCAATTCCCACAGCCTCTATTTTTCTACTGCCTAATGCTTAACAAGTTCTTCAGCCATACAATATTCCAAAACTGAGTCTATGAAATGTCCACATGCATATTTGCCCACTCAGTTAACAAACAGAATGAATGAATGAACAAACAAAGCAAGATTTAGGAGAGCACAAAAATCAGCAAAGAAATGTGATTGTGTTATTAAAGAAGAGATGTAATTTTTATATCATTAAACAGACTTTTGGTTTTGCACACTAATAGATAAACTGTTACAAATGGGTCACAGAACAGATAACATTTCATGTGTTCTTGACTAACAATTCTTTATTTAGAAAGAAGTACAGAATGAATTATGCATTTTAGTCATTAATGCAAAGCCATGTCAACCACATTTATCCATTTGCCATTCATCTGTCATACAGAACTAAGTTATAACCAGAGCACACAAAATGTTCAGAAGGGGGAGCCTGAAATGCATTTCTTTTGCACTTCGTCCTCCACTACCCTTGCTCTTGGCTCAAGCCTTCTTAGAAGTACATACTCTATTTTCTGGCAACTGAGGAGTGGCAGATGAATAGGATTTGGTGCTGCAGAACAGGAAAGCACCTCTTCCAGCACCAGGTTTTGCAAGACAGTATGCCAGTCTACCCAACAATTACAGATGTGTTTGTAACGCATTTGTGTAATCATGTTTCCATTACATCACCCTACTGCAGATCCAGTTGTGGATTAGTCTAGCAGCACCATTTATAGAGACTGTATGCTGTCAAGGTTTGTTACCAACTCTATGGCCACCTCAGTAGTTTGTTGCACCTGCTGGTGCGGCTTGTGGAGTCCTAAGTCTGAAAGACGTTGCACATGGCAGTTCCAGAGTGAACAACATAACAATGACAGCAATGCCTGTGTTTGTTGCCCTGTAGGTCAGCCTACCATCTAAACATGCCACACAAATACTTTACTCACTTTTTAGCACTTTTCTTTATAAATATATTTGTGTCCATCCACAGTCCTCACAAAGGTTTGAGGGTACTGTATATCACAGCTCGGAGTCTGTGTTCTATGTTTCTTTGACTGTTTGCCTTCTGTACCTGCCCTTTTCCCTCTACCATCACGGTTATCGCCAACCCCCTGCAATATATATATATATATATATATATATATATATATATATATATATATATATATATATACACATATACACACACACCTTTTCCAGATATTTATTTTACACATCATACAAAAGTGTCTGTTTTCCTGGAGGGTATTAAAAAAATTAATTTCCTCCCACCTTCATTCTTTAATGTTCACTTTCTATGTTTCATTCAGATATTCTCTCTATCCTTTCCTACCTTCCCGTCTCTCCATTTCCTGCCTATTTTATGAAGAACAGAGATTGTGCTTTGCTCTGCATACCCAGACTGGTCTACATGTTGGCCGTTATGTTGCCTCTCCTGCACCTGATATGAGCGAGAAACAACTACACAGCACCTCATCATGTAAATGCACACCTGCTGACTCTGTGTTATTAACCTGACTTTTGTGCAAATAGGCACTCAGCTATCTTAATGTCACTAGCCTGTCTTTTGGGTACCCATTTTTTTTCAGTATCGCTATGCTGACTTCACTGTGATGTCCATCAATGACTCAGATTCATTAGTCTGCTTCTACTGCAATGTCCATTATGACTCAGCAACACTTACATTCCTTCACTGCTATGGCCCTCATGACTTAGTGTCAATAGCCTGTATTCATTGTGATGTCCATCATGTTAGTCACATGCCCAATTGTAGCACAGTGCCAGTCAATCAGAAGTCTAATAAGGCATACTCCACAAGCATTACATCTTTCCTGCATTGGGCAGTCTTTTGCTTGGATTTCAATATTTTCCCAGTGATCTTATAGAGCTGTGCACATGCTTGCTTAGTTCTTAGGTTCATAGGTGTGTACTCTGCTAATAACCACAATGGCCTTCATAAGCCTATCTATGCATCCCTAATCTGTGACAAGTTCTGGTGCTCTTGGTAAGTGTAAGCACGGACTTCGGGGATGAAACATTTTCAAGAAGTGGCTTGGAAGATTAACCATTTACAGGCCCACTGTGTTCAGTGGAGACATAGATTACAAACTGGGGATGAATTTCCTGTTTACAAGCAACTGTCCAAGATGCATTTGAACTGGGTTAGAGAGGAACAATGCTTCACATAGACGGGGATCCTGTTCCAAACAGGGAGTAGTCTCTGGGATACATACCTGTCTCTCCAGCAGGTCCTATTTATATAACAGGTAAGGTTTAAGTGTTTAGAATGAGTAATTCTGGTGCTGTTTGTTTGTTCTGCAGATATGCAAGATGACCATTGGGGGGATCTGATGATTCCTTGTATGTCAGCCCTAGATCTCGTTTCAACAACCTGTAGTAGACAGAATACAGGCGTTGGGCTTTGAGGAGGTCTGCATAGGACATCTAACTTATGTCCTGTATTCTTTTAGTGAAGGACCTCTGTGGACAGTGTAAAAATGACATCCTTGTACCTAGATGCCATACCTTTGTTTATAAATTACCCAGCATAGGCACATGGTGGTCAAAGGTAAGACTATTGTCGGTATGTGCCACCAAGTCCCTGCATATTGGGTCAAATCTTAGGGGCATGTTGACAATATGATAGTTACCAGGGGTGGACAACTTCCCAAAGGATACTATTATGCATTTCTTGGCATTCAATTTTAGTCCATGGCTCTGACACAAGTTATTTGTCTGTGTCATTCCTTCCTGGAGTACATTTGTGTTTTTGAGGGATTGTATCACTGTTTCTAATTTGCAATTATCTGCAAATTTAGTCAACCAGAGGCCCTTGACAATGGCCTTGACCTCAGAGAACTAAATGTCAAAAAGCAGTCATCCCAGGACCGATCACTGAGGGACACCGCTTGTGATTGGACTTTTTGTAATGGTGGACTCTCCAGTACTAACTTCCTGGGTCCAGCTGGCTATCCACCGGGTGACATAAGCATTTATACATAACCTACTGATTTTGTCAACAATGCTTGAGTAGGATGTTGTGTCAAATGTCTTGGCAAGGTAAACGGAGGCAGTGTAAACTGTCTACTCTCATCGACTGCTTTGGTGACCTTCTCAAAGATATCCACCAGGTTCAGTAGGCATGACCTGCCCTTGATGAAACCAAATTGGGTTGGCTCCAGTGTGTCGACATTTTCTATGTAATTCTTTCCATGATTTTGCATATGAGACTTATGGGTCTGTTGCTTCCAGGGCCTGTATATGGCCCACCTTTGTACAGAGGGATGATTCATGCTGTTCTCCATTTGTGAGGCACTAAACCTGTTTGGAGACTACACTTAAATAGCATTTCCATAGAGTCTGATGGGTCATATTTCATGCTGTTTAAAAGGCATGTTGAGATCCATCTGGGCACATCAATATAGTGATCTTGGTGTTAAAGAGAGCACCAAGAACCTTTTCCCTAGTGATAGTAGGGGGAGTTATATTTGATGTTTTTTCCTGAGAGGATGTTGAGAGTGAGAGAGGGGTAAAATGACAGCTGAATTTGTCATCCGGTAGGTTTGCTATATCTTCTGGCTCAGTATAAGTGGCTCTCTTACAATGAGCTCTGCACACAACTGTGTATTGCTTTTGAGGTTGCGGCCATAGCTAAACAATGTCTTGTGATTGTCCTTAGCCTGGGAGGCCAAGTTTACCTTAAATGTGGCTTTGGTAGACTTCATTTGTCCTCTGAGCTGTTTGATTCATTTGATGAGAGTGCCTTTATCCTAATGGGTGCTACACCTACTAATTTTTGCCATAATTTCCTTCATTCGGTTATAAAGCCTATCGAGCATGTGATAACATTATGGTGGCTTATTTTTGAGTTAGTTCTGTACTTATTCTAGGTGGGTACAGCTGCCTGTATGTAGCTATTACCATGCCTGCATAGGGTTTCAGTGAACATTTCCATGTATGCAGCAGCACTATCAAGATTTATGGGGGCTTGAAATTTTGCTAGATTATCATTTAATAGTAGGAAGTTAGTGTAGCTCCTGAACATGTCAGGGCTAGCTGGACTTCCAAGTTTTACTTTTACTTCAAAGGATACCTTTTTTGGTCTCACCTAACCAGAAAAGACATTACACAAGGAGGTGTGCAGCACTCTCCCATATTAGTTCCAGATCCAGTATGTTTGCACCACTGGTCAGCATACTAACAATCTGATGCAGGGACTTAGTGCTTACAAAATCCAGGAATCTCTCTACTTGCACTTTTGGTGTCATAATATGATTCCCAGTTAATAGTAGGGTAATTAAAGTCACCCAAGAATATGGCATTGGGTTAGATGGTGTACGTTTCCAATAGGTTTAAATAGCTGTTAGGCGTTTCCTTGGTCATAGAAAGGGGTGCCATATCTTGCAAGGAAGTGGTATGGGATTTTGCCTTTGGTAATTTGAATATGGAGAACTCAAGTGAATTATCCTGTTTGACCAGCCTTGAGGCATTTTTATTTTTGATATAAGTACTTTTCTATAAATCCTGGACAAGAACACAAAGTAAAGCACTTGTTTTAGTTTATTGTTTCATATCCTTTCCATACTTGTAGTAATATAAAGTGAGTTACATAAACTATTTACAGATGGTGATTTTTGTATAGTACTATATACGGTAACAATGTAGGTTCATAGGTGTGTACTAGGCTAATGGCCCTGGAACCTTTACAAGCCTAGCCCAAAAAAATTGCTCAGGCAACATGCCACCCAATGTTAGTTCACAGTGTCCCTATCCAGTAGGGCAACTGGAGTGATCCCTGGAGTGAACTTTCTGTTACCCATCCACTTGTCAAGACTGCTCTTGAAGAAGGCCTGTGAGGTGCTCTTCTTGACGTGAATGGGAAGTTTATTCCAGAGTATGGGCAGTCTTTGGGAAATTAACCTGTTCCTCCAGCATGTTCTATTAATTGTGGTAATGAGGATGTGATCTCTGGAGCATGTGGCTTGGGGGTATTGGGCAATACAGAACTTTTGCAATTGATAATTACATCCACAGCTTTATTTTGCTAACTGTAAATATTGCTATTTGTTCTTTAAAATATTGATAAAATATTTGCAGAGACCATATGCATTCTGTGTTCCTGGAGTGATAAGTCACAAATTCAAAGGTCAAATAAAGTTATTTACAGACAAACACAATTTTCTACATAACATTTGTATGTGGTTAAAAAGTGCATATATTAAGAATGGATTGTGGAAGCATGTAAACAAAATACTGAACAGGATAGCCTATAGAAATTGAAGAAATTAATTGCCGTAAGAGGCATTTCTGATCAGTCCATGCACCCTTTATTTTGAATGTTGCACTTCTCTGCACACAGATTTACTCTCATTGCTACTTCACAGCAATACCACTGTAATTAATTTTAATGCATTTCACATCCTAGCAGGAACAGACAGGATGTCTCTAATTACTTGATTTCTCCTTTATAAATACTTTAATTATAACAGCAGAAGCAACACCCTGTTGAGACTTTCAACAGATTAAAAAAAAAATTGTCAGTAGTAACATGAGATTTAAATTGAGTAAACAGATGTTGTTTAACAGCACTGAATTTAGCAAACACATATATATATGCAGTTTATCTTTGAAATGGGATGGTTTACAAAGAGAATTAAGGCTGTCAACAAGTAAGAGGCTGCTTTTTGTAATCCAGGGTTTGATTCCCACTGCCTCTATTTTTCTACTGTCTAACGCTTAGCAAGTTATTTAACCATACAATATGCCAAGACTAAGTCGATGAAGTGTCCACATGTATATTTGTCCACTCAGTTAAACAGAATGAATGAATGAATGAATGAACAACAAACAAAGTAAGATTATTGGAGATCACAAAAATCACAAAGACGTGATGGTGTGATTAAAGAGGAGATGTGAGTTTTATATAATTTAAACAGACTTCTGGTTTTGCACACTAATAGATAAACTAATAACATTTCATGCATTTTTGACTAACAATTCTTTATTTAGAAATAAGTACAGAATGAATCATGCATTTTAGTCATCAAAAAAGCCATGTCAAACATATTTACCCGTTTGCCATTCATCTGACATACAGAACTAGTTATAACCAGAGCACATCTCTCTTCTTTAAAAAGTGACTGTTTATGTACCTGTATGCTGACTAATGATACATGTTCAATTGCATGTTGAGGCAGTTAGTACTGGTGCCAGGAGTGGAGGACTGGCAGTGTGCCTGGGATGATGAGGAACACTGCAGCTGAAACAGGATCTATCACAGTATCCACTCAACTGCATAGCTACAACAGGGCTACAAAGATGGAGTCTTATATGAAGAGAAGGAAGGAAGACTAGAGTTTTTAAGGAAGAACAGATCAAAATATTGAGACGAATGTTTGTGAGAAACAAAGTAGAAGTAAAGTATGCCAGGAAAAAGTATAATGCAGCAGATGTCATCAGAAGGAAGAATGACAGAAGAGGAATACATAAGAGAGAAAATAAACTATGTAAACAGAAAAGGGACATCAGAGATAGGGCAGATAATAGGACAGATGATAAATCAACAACTGAAAGAGAGAGATGCATGGGGAATGTATCATGTATTTGAAGACTAGTAAAAAAAAAAATACATAAAAGGATGTCTAGGGAAAAAATGAAGTTAAAAAGTAAACAGTATATGTGAAAGAAGGAAGGAATCAGTGGTGAAAGAGGATGCGGGAATACAAAAAATGCAGAATATGATGAAAAAAGTTTAGTTGGCAATCAGAAATACCAGTACCATAGGTAGAAAGACGGCTGAGATGGAATAATCAATCACAGAGTTAGTCTAGCATGGTGGTGATACTGAAACTATAGTATTGTGAGAGCATATGACTTGGTACAGTATTACTAGTATAAAATATATACATGAAATACAGGGTAAGTAATTGTGGTAGAGGGATGGTACTATACAAATGGATGAACTGGAATTTCAGGTACCAAATGACAGAGAGTTGGTAAAAAGAATAAACAAATAGGAACACAGAAAGTAACATGAAGAAGGTACACAAGTCCTTTTCCAGTCTATGTCTGAGATTCACTGATATCATATTCCATATGGGTGGCTGTGAAAATTAAGTTCAAACTATGAAGGAGGATATTATTCCCTACTTTACTAAAAAATAACCAGTGCTATCCAGCAGCACCCTTAGCCTTCAGATGTGTTTCTGCTGTTACCATTAAGCAACACTATGTATGCTTAATGCTGTGAGTTGAAAGCAAGAAAAAAAACTGCAAATACTGCATTATGACCTGCAGTGGTTTGTATAAGTGCACCTCCACGTTTTGGCTATATAAGGCAAATTTCAGTGGTACAAGTTAAAGGGAAATAGTAGATGTATTTATACTGTATGTATTGTCAGCACCTACACCAAGCTCTCAGTTGACTCTAAAATAATACAAGGATATCAATTTTTTGACAGGTAGTTTAACTATTAATCACTACTGAAAGGACATAAACAGGAGATGGATACTTTATTTATTTATGATCGTTAAGCAGGTTAGAGGGCTGATCCATAAAGGAGCTTTTCAGCCACAGTGAAGGAATTGCAAAAGAAAACAAGATGACAGATTTAATATAAAAGCAGTGAGAAAGCAATAATAATGCACATGTTAAAATAGAGAAAACAGACAATTTAAAAAAGACAGCAGTTCAACAGTAAGGAAAAGTAATTCATGGAGAGTATATATGTATTTACATAAGGGTAAAAGATAAGTACGAACAATCAATGAAGATTAGTAAGGAAATGAAGGGTGCAATGTGATTAATTTGGAGTGTAATATCGGTTGAAGGCCTGCCACTTAATGGCTTAGAATACAGGATTTTTGCTACTGGAACAAAAAAATATATAAAGTAAAGCAGAGAGGTGATAATACTGTTAACCTTGGAAATGAAAGATATAATGCATATAAGAGATATGAAAGCACAGAATGTGCAACAGACATATGTAATACAAGCCAATAAAAGTTAAAGAAAGAAATAAAGGAACTGACAGAATAGAAATGAGACGTCTTGTCAATGAAGAGAAAAAAAATGAAGACAGTAAACTGCAGCCCAGATGTTTGGGAGAGATGCAAAAAAAAAAAGATACAAGTCAATGCTGGCAAAACTGAAATGTTTTGCTATGGAAGCAAGTGTCTGATTTTCTTTTTTTTTGGGGGGGGGGGGGCAGCTATTGATAAAAAGGCTCTTTTCCCACAAAGTACCAATTTGTAATTCAGAGCCATGTTAATGGCAATGAGGTAATACTCACCGTCGGTTAATCTGTTTGTCTCTGAATCACATATTCTACCATTACATGTTGATTTGACTGTCACATTAGTAACTTGCTACTCATGTAAGTGGTGGCATTCCCTTATAGCTTTCACCCTTCCATCTCCAAAATGAGGAACACTAGCCCTCATAATGTGGAACAAAGGGCAAAATGTGGAACACATACTAATGGCTTACTAACAACTTCAACCAGAAAGGTCATAGGATGGTTAAGATCAGCTGGTTTTACTTATAAAAAGGATCTCCTAATGAATTATTATGATTAACATCTGTTTACCATGAATATCAGCTAAAAAGTTCCTAACAATGAATGTGTGACAGATCCTTTCAATGCGGAACTTTACTTTAAGGAACATAAAGTTTTTAGCACCCTAAATGAGGTACAATTCTCGTAATGAGGTACACTTTGATTTCCCTCCGATAACTCTCCCTCACACACACTAAATCCCTATACCTTTCCCTGACCTCTCTGTCCTCCCAAACTACCAAGGAATTATGGTTTGAAATGTCCTATCTATTTGTTTATACTGTATAATATATACATGCATTTAAATTGAATAAATAGCTGCATTTCATTTATTTTAAAAAGATTTAGATATATTAATATTTGGAAACTTAACCTACTAACAGCTACAAAAACACTGATAATACAATGATTAGGGATATACGTTAACGTTTAAACATCCATCTCTTTAGAGATGTTATTCTTTTCATGTTTGTACTGATTGTTACACATTAATTGAGTTTATGTTGCAAGATGTGAGATTTAACAAGCATAATTAATACAGAAAACTAATTAGAAAATTTTAAGAATGCATTGCAGAACATTTAAATAACATGAAAACACCTTTTGTCAAAATTTCTAATAAATGGCTGTATTTCATTTCATCATCCCAGTAAACAAATAGACATAAATAAATTAATCTGATATTTTATTATTTTCTATAATATGTATTTCTGTTTTACTATGTCCTATGTAGTGTTTTAACTTGCTTGTAAAAGTACAACTTAGCTTTTAATGAAGAAATTAGTTTTATGAATGAGTAGGTCATCTGACTGTAATATTTTAAAGCAACTCAAGACAATCAAGATGAAGAAGCATATTGCACGTACAAGTTCGTGGAACTTATATGATGTTCAGAAAACTCTGGTAACTATATCACTGGGTGAATAAAAGTAAATAAAACATATTTCAGATTAACTAAACTCTATCGAGTCACTAAAGTGAACATTAAGAACTTTCATCTACTAAACTAGACTGTTTTATCAATGTTCATGCCAGACAAAGAACGGAGAGAGATTTAGAAGAACTGAAGAATGGTCTAAAATATCAGCTTTTGTTTACTGCAAAGATACAAAATGCTGCATCTTTAGAAAATAAATAAAAAAAAAGACAGCACCATTTTCCTAAGTAATCTAAATTATCCAACTATAGACTGGGAAACCTACTCCACCACTGGTGTACAAGCATAAAGATTTCTGGACACGGTCAATACAAATACCCTGAAACGGTTAGTCAGAGTACCCACTTAGGGGCATAACATCTTATACCTTGTTCTAAATAATATGGGAGCATCTTGCACCATCCTTTGCATAGCCTTATCACTTGTAAGATATAACCATAAAGCAGTATTCTTAGAAATAAAATAAAAATCCTTCCACCCAAGATACCTTTAGAAATTTCTTTAAGACGAACTTCTAAGTGCTATACTGCAAGCTTCATATCCCCGCAAAACCCAGTTAACTCCACTAAATATGCAGAAATGTACACTGCCATACTATACCCACATGTAAACAGCTGTACAGATACAGCTGGACCCAGTGGGAACAAGTGCAGGGCAAACTCCAGAAACAAACCCACATGATGGAACCATAATATCAACAAGCTTTATAATAAAAGGAAAAGAACTGTGACTGAAAATAACAGTAATAAAATAGCTACCCAAGCCAAAGACAATCATTTGGCATTTTTTTAGTTATATTCATAACCTCAAAAGCATGATGCAGCATTGTACTGAGTTAATATTGAATGATGTTACCTACACTAAGGCTGAAAATATAGTGATCCTACTGGCCATTAAATTTAGACCTAAATTTATCCTCTCTTCACAAGCCTCTGCCCCTCAAGGTATACCTGAAACTGGCTCAGCTCCAGCTATCACACAAGACCACGTTCTAACAGTGCTATCAAAAGCTAAAAGTACTGCATCAATGGGCCCTGACATTATCTCTGGATGCATCATAAATAGCATGAAGCATGATTTTGCTACACCACTAAAAACACTGTTCTGTCTCAGCATCTGTACTGGTTTTGTACCAGGGGAACAGAGAACAGCTGCACTTATTTCCCTGCATAATGGAGGACCTTGGACAGACCCAGACAATTACATATCCATAAGTCTGACAAGCCTCGTATGCAAAACCATGGAAAAACTTATCATGGAACTAATCATATCAGCTCAGCGCACTGCTGCTTGTCATGCAGTCGTGTGCAGCTGTGTTCCTGGTAGGTCAATGCATTTCATTGACCAAAAATTCCTGTCTGCAAACCTAGAAAATCTGCTGGGCATTGTCTGTACTCGTACAAGGCTAAGGCCTAGAACTCCATACCTGTATCCAACAGGTCAATACCCTCCCTCCCCTCCTATCTTTCAAATCTCTCCTTGCTCAAAACCAGGATAAACTATATCCCTAAATGTCAACAAGTACCTTTTCAGTCCTTATACTGTGCGACTCTCCCTTCTTCACTTACTTTCTTACTTCTATCAAATTCTCTTCCTTGACTTTCTCTCTAAATATATCATAAACCTGTTTTTCCCCTCACTTCATCCTGCAATTCCTGTTTGCATTAGACTAGCTCACCTTTAATTTCTCTACAAACTATCTAAAATTTCTCTAAATATTAAATGATTGTCATATAACATATCAATTCTTAACCAATGTTTTTTATATTATGTCTAGTTTGTTATAACTATTTAAACTGCAAATGTTTTAGTTTTAGTTTCAAAGATTGTAAAATTATTGTTCTTAAAATGTTTTGTAATAATTTGGAGCTTTTATCCCTGGGCCTCCACTGAAAATGGACTTCCACCCAGTCAGACTTGCCCAGTAATCACATGTTAATAAATAATAACTAAATAATCAAACAGAACATAAGGAACCTCCAAACACTGGATACATCCCAATTTGGATATGGGCAGACTTACTCAACATGGTGAATTGTTTTAAAGATCACCAAAACAATGAATTAAGACAAAATGGTATACACTGCATATCGTGACCTGGCCAAAGCTTCTGGCACAACTCCCCACTCAGACATAGTAGAAAAGATAAATAAACTGGGAGTAAATCCATGTATCACCTGCTGGATTGTTAACTGGCTCAGAGATGGTGCAGGAAATCAAATTAGGGGAAGTTACTTCCACAAAGAGACCAGTCACCAGTGGAGTCCTGTGCTGGGACCTCTCCTGTTTGGCTTTTACTTTTCTGAAATAAAAGCCGGTACCAAAGTTAAGTCTTCAGATGACTGCAAGCTAGTAGCAGTCACTGAGTCACAAAAATGACTTAGTCATCCTGCAGGAAGGTTTATCCCATATAAATAACTGGTGCCAAACTCAATCATGGACTAAAACTAAATGCCAAAAAATGCATTATTTTATCATGAGGGAAGCCACCTACTCCAAGGAGTTGTCACATTGACAGTACAGCTCAAAGAGTTGACCCAGGTGTTCAGGATTTAGGAACTTATGTGGACAGTGACATAACTTTTGACCTTTGTTCTAAGAAAGTCCTTCTGTATTGCACAGCTTATAAAAAAGGCAATGTGTCTAGATCTAGGCATGTCACTGCCCCCCTTTACTCAGCCCTCATTAGACCAATTATATAATATAATGCCCCCTTTAGCATGTATCTGTCCAGACACATGCAACAGCTGGAACACCCACAGAGATACCTTATTAAAAAGATACATGGCCTAAACAACATATCCTGCATGGACTGACTCAAAGCCCTGCCACTATACTCTGTATCCTGTGGAGAGACCTGTGTCTTGCATACAAGCCATCCTTTGATCCAATACTGATGGATTTACTGCACATCAGCAAGTAAATGGCATCAGAAATACATGGTCTAGGGATCTAAATCTCTTCAGTAACATCAAAAGAATGGTTTAGGGGGGCAGGTATAGCTAAGCTCACAGAGGATACCGCTGCTGTGGAACAGACTGCCCATCCCCATAAGGCAGAGTTAATTTCTACCCATATTCAAGTAAAAGTTGGATCTATGCATGGGAAACAGAAAATTTACCCCAGAACTGCCCCCATACTACTAATGGATGGAGGCAGCTCCTAGAACCTGTATCCCATGTATGGGACCCCTCAAATTATGTATAGTATGATCCCAGTTATTCTCATTAGGGGAAATAATCATCAATGATGGGATTGGTAAGGCCAATGTCTAGTCAAATGGGATAGGTTAATTTGAGCACAAAAGGGGAAACTGGCTAGGCTTAAAATGGCCTACAAGGGTAGATAGTTTAGTACTTACCTAAGAACCTATGAACCTATAAAAAGGAAAGAAAAAGAAAGAAAAGCTAGAGGGAAGGTTGCAGACTGACTAATTGAACTTAAATGTCAGTAAAGTGAAAAAGAAAGGCCTGACAGGGACAAAAGAAAAATCTTTAAGCATTTCTAGAGAATACTAAAACAAAAAAAACACTCAACAGGCAGACTAAACAAAATTAATTTTATTTAGCATTTCCTAGAGGATCCAGACTCCTATTAAGTATGGTCTTTTTAAAAAGACAGATGTTTAAGAATAGGAAAGTTAAAGCTTGAAGACACTTGGTGAGCAAAGATTCTAAGAGGAAACATTTTTCTAGGGAAAAGGAGGACACTGACAATCCACTCCTTGAGAAACAATTGCATCTGAAATAGTGAAAGAAATTAAGGACGTGAAACACCCTTAGTATGGATATCATTAAAAGAGACTTGTCTTAGATGTACATTAGGTACAAGACATCCCTCCCTACTGAGATGTGTAGTTATCTTTACTTTTTAGATTGATGGGAGAACAGTTTTGTTTATTTTTTTCTTATTGCCTACCTTTTTCATCGCTTTTCGCATCTTTCTGTTTTAGTATTAACTCAGTAAGATAAGAATGACTCCAAGCTAATTAGTCTGACATCAAATGTTGCTTAAGCATCACAACATCTCATTAATATGTCTCCTCACAAAAAACTAAGATAAATAACTTAGAACAATATTATAAATGTAAGTAAACTAAATCCTATGCTATTCAATAGTATATCATTTAGAATGTATTAAAGCAAGGGGATCATGTGCTACACATCTATGCCAGGCTGACATAACTTATTGAGACGGTACAGCAACATATGCCATTATATTAGCAGCATGCATCACTTCCACAGAGGGATGAAGCTCTTTCTATGGCATAGGTGACCCAGGTTCAAGCAGTATCTCAGGGGTTGATGTTAAAGGCAAAAAATATGGTCATGATCATTCTAGGAGGGTGGAGTATGATTTCAGATGCACCATCATAGGTTCATTAGTTGATAGATTACTATTAGGCTAACTGCCCTTGTGGATCTTTTATGCCTAGCCAATAACAACATGTGAGAATCAAACCATGCACCTTGTGTCTGTAAGGTAAACATCATGTTAGATACCTGCCAGTAAAGGGGGAACCATGGTGTTTATACTCGAGGGGAGGAAGGCCTCAGGGTGAAGCACATGTGGAGTCATAGTCAAGATGCTACACAGCCTATTGCACTACTACCCCTAGACACAAGTCATAAGTACTCGGTGGGGAAAAAATTAAGTAGGAAACACTCGGGCAGGAATGTGACACTGCCTCAGTTGCCTTGATCTCCTCACTGGCTGAAGACATGGATCAGTGATAGTCTGGTAGAGGCTAAATTGGGTCATGTGGACCAAGTGGATTAGGAAAGGTCCTGAGAGCAACTGGTGGTCAGCTGTCTGAAGCCAACAACAAATAAAAATAAAAACATGCAGTTATTACCTATCCAAGCCAAGATATGCAGTTATTTTCTGCAACTACATGCACTTTCGGGTACAGAAGGGTAACAACTATAGAAAATATACAGGAGTGGAGGGCAACTCATACATGAAAGTACATGATCCAACTCATAGGGAAGTTGAACGCCATATTGTCTGATGCCACAAGAATCAAAAATGTGAATTACAGAAACTAAAACAGTACATTTTGCAAATAGTAGCATGTACTTCAACAGGGATGCACAGATCACAACAGACAGCTTCTGCTGCCTCCTAAAGTGTTTTCATTCATTCTATAATGGTGTGCCAGATGCATAAATCAGGATAAAAAAATGGACAGAAAAGATGAAAAAGGGCAAGTTATCAAGCAAGGGACCACACAGAAGGATAATATTTTTGAGACTTCTGGACTGGGAGACAACCAAGTAACTTTTTGTGGGGATACACTACTTTTTTCCTTTAAGGAAAGACAAAAGAAGAGCTTAAATGGTACAACTTAAAGAAGGGTAGGAAAGGGACAATGGTGACAGTGCAGAGTAAAACAGACACACGTACAACAGCACAGAAAAACAGAGGCAAAAGTGTACACCTATGCACTGACAGTAGGAGATATAGGAAGGACAGACTCTAATAGAGGTCAGAAAAATGGTGACATGGAGGTTTGGACAAGGCACATGGTATGAGGTGTTACACAAAGGAATTCACTTTACAACAGTTAGGGTGGGGTCAAGTAGGGTCACCCTGCCATTTGTCCAGTCGAAAAGGGAAATATGTTGATTTATCCTGGGATGATGGAACAGGATGGCAGAGGGGTATGGACCATCATCTTTTCTGATTCTATGGTTGGAGCTGGCCTGGTGATCAAATCTCTTTATGCAAGCTCTACATCTGGGCTATATACGTGCCCACTGCCTAATAGGTCTAATAGCCTCAACCTTCACCAAATGCTCCAGCTGGAGCCGACCTTAGGTAATTGTACTGGTTCACCAAATGGTGGAAGGACAACACTCCTTAATGATACTCTGCAAGCCTCTTATCTTTCAGATACCTCAGCTAAAGTCCCAGCATGAGCTGACCATAAATGAAGAACTGATTGAGGCAATCTATAAACTAGACTTGTATTGGGGAGTCACAGTGGAAAGTTTGTTGTAACAGAACCTAGCCTGACAGTGGGCTGAGTACACACACACATACATATTTACAAATGCATATGGGTGCACATTACTCTGTCAAAATGAATAGTATTTGTTTGTGCATACAGACATAAACTGCTAGGAAGTACTCTTTCAAAAGTGCTGGTAAGGTCAAAAGAAGGAAGCTTGAGTACATATGGACAAAGGTGAGTGTTAGTTTAGTTTTTAATGATGAAGCACTTGGAAGTATCAAAGGTTTTGACATTACAGGTTGGAATTTTTTATGGGTCTGTTTTCTGCCTATGGTTAGATTATATGCTAAGGAAGAGACTTGGTATGTAATGTTAAGGGTTGGGATTAAGGGGAGGGGCAGGGTCAGGGTTAACATGTATTAGTAAAGTGATGCATGGGTGTAGAAATATAGTCTCAATGACACTATGAATATTAGATGTATTTTTCTAAAAAGGAAGGCGACAGAAATGTGAGGTTTTGAATGTAACTGGTTAGTTTTAAAACATGCAACTTGACCATACCTGTCAACAGTTCAGGTTTTTGCAAAATGTCCAGGTTTTTCCATTATATATTTGATCTGTTCTTAATTTTTTTCTGACAAATCACTAAGGATTGAAATCACTAAATAAATAATGACAGTCATTTGAGTTTCTCAGTTTATATGAGTAATATTTATAATTTGTCCCTATTTTTTATCCTTTGTACCCTCATTATTTTAGGCTTTGTCCAGACTTTTTGTGTTAAGAAGTTGAGAGGTATGAACTTGGTCATAATGTCTTTTTAAACCATTTTGTAATGGTGGTGTTATTCTGAAAAAGTATTTTTGATTCATCAGAGACAAAAGCAGTAAATTGCTTCTGTAAATGAGTAATTACTTATTTGGAGTGTCTTTGCTTGTGAGTTCTGTGAATTTTACTCCAGTGAAGTAGTGTGGCATTTTTTGAATCTTTCAAAGTCAGTGCGTGTTGTAATTTTACATCAGTTACAAAATGATGTAGCAGATTATGGATGGATCTCAAAAGCACTATAAACAATGTCTAAACTTTGTGAAACTTTACAACATTTTACATTTGTAAAAGTTAAAATCAAGGGATCAAACCTATAAAAATGAAAAAGCTTTATGGCAGCAACCTCCCCAACCCATCCTGACCTACTTACATTATCCAAATTACTGTTTTTCTCTCCATTTACCTTACTCTTTAACACTTCCTGCAGTCATTCGTTCTTTCATTTAACATATTTTATACTGATAACTGTGTACATTACTTTATTAAGTCATGTTTTTTTCTAGATGTTTGGGGTGCATTTCAGTTTTTTAACCAATGTTTCTCATCCAGTGATTACCTGGGCAAAAACCATAATCAAAGAACGAAATTCAGTCTTATTCTTTAACTTTGTTTTTTCTTGCATCCCTTTCAGCATATCCTATCTATCCAAGACTACTTTGCAATAACTGCTGTGGGAATAGATGTATTATGCCAGAAGTGTTGGGGGCTGCTATGTCTCCAGGAGCCATAAAGTTTCTAAATGCTCTGAGATACATGTTTTTAAGTTTTGTTAAAACGACCTTTGTCCAGTGATTGGCCAAATAAAAATCATGTTCAAAGAAAGAAATGTAGTCGTACTCCTCAGCTTTGCTTTTCCTACTTCCTTTCAGGACATCCTAATTAACCAAAACTACACTAATAACTGCAGTAAGATCGGAGTCTGTGATTAACAAGGCCACTCAGAAGCCATGAGTTTGTTTAGATGCTGTGAAATGAATTTTAGAGTTTTTTTTTTTAACAACCTTTTCATCCAACCTTGGCCTGAACAAAATCCACGATTAAGGAAAAAAAATCCAGTCTTCTTCTACTTTGCTGTTTCCAGCATCCTTTCAACACATCCTAACTGACCAAGACTACCCTGTACTAACAAAATTAAGCTGTGAGTCTGGGAGCTGCAAGGCAACCAGAAGCCACGGAACTCCACATTTTCCGAGGTGAATTTTAGAGGTTTTTCTCACTCCTTTGATCCAATGATGACCTGAAGAAAAATTGTGTGTACAGAAAAGAAATTTGGTGATTGTTTACATTAGGACACACAGTTATAATCTGCACAGTTGTGAGTAGTGCTGACTTAACTGACATCCCAATAGGCTAGTAGTTATATGTGTTTGCTGGCTGGATGATTTAATTGAAATCTGTTCACATTAAAGTTTCCTAAAGTCAACAATCATTGAGACAACTACCCGCATCAACCAAAGGGGCTGCTGCCCTTACACCTCCTGTTGTACATGATTTTAAGTGACTTATTGTTCTACTGTGTGTAGATAAGAGACAAAACCCCCTCCCCAATTTATGTTACATTGTCTTTTTAATCTTTAATTTCCTAAAGCACAAAAACATAATAACTATAAAAATAACTGTCTGAAAGAACTCCCCTTTAGGAGGATGACAATCATTCCTGAAACCTTGCAGCCTCATCTTGGCTCATGTCATACAGGGGCTGATGCTTTCTACTGCATGTTCTGGTGTGTCCTAAAGTAAACAATCACCAGAAATTCAATCCTACTTTTTTATTTCAAGGAAGAGATAAAGTGTATTGAACTTATCATGCACAAAGCTGACCAAACATCAGGTCACAATAACCTGGGAAGACAAATGCTTGTGAGGATACTTAAATCATATCTGGAAAAAGTAACTGCACGCAACCCTCCCACCTCAGATTAGGTAGTTACTTTCTGTACTTCCCCATACAATGTTAAACTGGGATTAAATTAAGGCACAGATGCCCACAGTCATATTTCAAACAACTTCTGCTGCTTTCATATCTATATACAGCATGTCTCCTCACCCCCTACCACCCAAAACACAATCACCTTCTATATACTCTTTTGATATCAGACTATGACAAACCTGAAAACACAAATAGAACATATCTGCTGTCAGACATATATAAACAGGAGCTTATTTACTCTCCTCCAAAGGATAGCCACTTGCATTTGTATCAGAGATGAGGAAAACAGAAAAAATAAAATATTACTGTAATGATTACAACTTGTTACTTCTAGAGACAGTACAATGCTCCTATACAATCTTTAGTGACCTCCGTGCACCTCTCTGAAGTATTTGAGGAAAGTTAAAGTAATGACTCCACTGTCCGCAGCCCAATCCAAGGTATAGTGACCTCTGTTGTTTGGGAGGAATGTTAATGAAATAATGATATTGTCTCCACCCACTCTACATAAGTGCAGTGACCTTCTCTGTGCACCTATGAGCAGGGATATTTTAGAGACAAGGTGGGTTTCAGGACAAAGGCAATAATTAAGCCCATGTAAAAATGCACTTATACACCCTTGGGGTGTGGGGGCCACTAGCACCCAGAAGTTCTGAATGTCTAGGTATTCTGTGATACATGTATCCCTTTTTTTTAAAGAGAGGACTGTTAAACTGAACAAGTGATAACAGGTTCAGTTAATTTAATCCAGGAAACCCCCCACTAAGCAGTTATGACCACTTCTATGTACAAATCACACATCTGATTGTGATAAAAGACAATGAACATGTAATGTATTGTATCCTTGTTCTAAACAAATAGCTGCCACATGTTAAAATCTTGCATGTTGCTTCACATAATCATATTAGTCCTGCAAAGCCAAAATAATAAGCAAACAGCAACAGGAAGCTTGTCATTTCTCTCCAAAAAAGAATGCCACAGCAATTAAGCCTAATTGTGACCTTGTATATGAGGTGTCCATTTTACTTCTCACAAATGTACACTAGTCACACATAGCCAGATAGTGCCTGTTTTAAACTGAGCAAATGACAACAGATTTAGTTTCATTCAGCTAGCTCCGACCCCCAACTAGCAATTGTAACTAAGATGACTGACAAAAAATTATTTCATCTCCAGATTGCCTTCCCTATCAAGAACTGATATCAGACTATTGGCAAAGGGAAAGAAATAGATGGGTTCTAAATGAAAGACCAGCAATGGTAGAGTTTTTAGTAGAATCTAGAACAGAATCTGTCATTAAAAAAGGAATATTTAGTAGAGCATATAAACTATTGCATGATAACTATAAGAATTGATCAGAGGAGGTTGGAAATGATTGGGAGGAGAGACAAGATAAGGAATTCATAAAAAAAAAACAATGGGGGGATGCTATATGTATGTCTCCCAAATATGCAACAAATCTAGATGATTTAGGATTTTTGCTTGGAAATGTTTACATACATGTTTTTATACCTCAAGTAGACTCCAGAGAATTTTTCCTCAGGTAGACAGACAAATGTTGGAGGTGTGATGGGGAAGAAAGCGCTAATTGGGAACATATTTTCTGGGAGTGCATTGAGATGGTGGACTTAAGGATTCCCTGTGTGATGCACCACTGGAGAGGGGTGGGCGGATTGGTGTGTGATGAGGCAGATGATTTTTTTCTGAGTTGTGATACTGAATTGTAACTGCCTACACATGGTAAGGCCTTGTTGTATCTAATTATGGTGTCTGCCAAAAAAACAATTACTAGAAAATGGGAATCAAAATCTAAACCAACTATACCAGAAGTATTGAATACAGGAATAGAGATAAAACAACTGGATTTGAGATCTTTAGAAAAGGGGTAGGAGCAAACTACATATGGAAAAATTGGAATTGTGGGAACAATACATACAGGGGCAGAATGAGGTTTAAAAGAAGGCAGGACTTAAATGAGCTGTGTAATGTTTGACTGAAAATAATTAGGTTGAATATAAATTATGTATAATGTTTGCAAATGGGAGTGTGTCAGTGTTTTTTGTTTTCATTTATATAAATGTATTATTGCCTGTGTCATAAGTGATGGTTTAATAAAGATATTTCTTGTTTAAAAAAAAAAGAAAGTAAAAAGGGCAGAACCTGAATAATAAAAAAGGGCAGGAATTGAATAATTTATATAATGTTGCTTAGGTTATAAGACATATAGTAATATATGAATATATGTGAAGTATAACGTTTAAAAACGTGAACTTGTTAATACAGTTTGATTACTTTTATATAAATGTAAATCTGCCTATGTCACAAGTGATAATTCAATAAAGGTGTTAAAACAAAAATGTGAGAGAAATGTTGGCCAAAATATCTGGTTGAATACTGTCAATATCCCAGAAATAAATAAGTAAATAAATAAAATAAATAATGCTGGCCACACACAAATCACAAAGCAAGAAATATTGCCAAACATATCTGGTTGATCACTGCAATAATGTATAAAAATAGTAATAACACATCACCAGACCTCTCCTGTCATCTCAGCTATGCATACAAAGCCAGAAATACTGTCAAAAAATTATTTGTTTGATCACTGCCAATGGTATTTTAAAACAGTAACACTGATTCACTGCACTATTCCTTGAACCCTGTCTGCAGAATGTCCGTGATTTTATTTCAAGTATAAAAACATTTCCTTTAAGCATGCCTTCGTGCTTGCATTTGAATGCTGCAAGGTCACAACTCCTATGACCTTGTAACTTTGAATGAATTTCGTGAAGCCAAGTGTAGCATTGCCCCGAATCTCTTGGAGTTCCACAAGTTCATTTTCCTTTTCTATTGTGGTGCCTTATTTATTTATTTATTTTTTTAGAGCAAAGAAACATTGCTCTAAGAAATAAACAGGAAAAAAGCAGCCCCATAACATACACTAGGCGACTGCCTAGGGTACCATGCTCACCTATTTCACTGATGCATAATGGCTCTGCAAGCAAATAACCTCTTTCCTCAAACCTATGCTGCAGCAGTTTCTTCTCTCTTTCTTACATACATTTGGCCCTGTAAGCCTGCTAGTTCATATCATTTGCTACTGTATTATGCTTTTGATTAAGTGGTTGCATACTGTACAAATCCAAATAAGAATTTACTTGCAACCTATTTTCTGGTAACCAGCCTCCCACTGTCCAAATATTTCTTTATGGATATGACACGAAAAGGACATCTTAACCTCACTGTCAGTGAAACTGAAAAAAAATAAATAAATGAATGAATGAATAAATTAATTAAATTAAAAAAACCACTAGTACTAGTCAGGTGCTTCTAAAAAATCATCCAGCAACATGTAACTGTAAAAGATAAAAAAATTTGAAATTTTAAGAAAATAGCTTTTGTAAATATACAAATCTTCCCAATGAACCAAAACCAAGTTTGTGCAACATGCTTTCCCTCATGTTGTAAAACTGGAAAATAGTTAGAGTGATATAATGAATGACCTTATTCATTTTGCTGCATATGAAATATCAGGAATATATTAAGACTTCAAGAAGACAAGGAACACCAAGAAACATATTTTACGCAGCTAATTATCCTAGTCTACCATCCTTTCAATCTAACGAAACTAGACAAAGAAGCAGCAGCAGCGGTTACTGATGGGTCAAGAACAGAAGGTAACAATAAAAAAACAAATAGCTGCTGAGCTGGAAGATAAATCTACTGCACAGTAAACTAACATTCTAATCATAACCTCACCATATTTTGTGTATGTTCAGCTAACACAGTCATTAATTTAAATGCCTGCAGGAATTATATGCTGCAAGATACCCATGCATTTGTTTCTTTCTGGACTGTTACTCTTTCAAGACATGATTTCAATGATGTAAAGTAACAAAATTTTATTTTGGTATGCTCTTGTGAAACCTGAAAATGACTGAGGTGGAACAGAGAGAATTATGCTTAGTACAAACATTTCTGCTGTTACAGAAAATGACAAGAAACACAAAACATGTTCAGCAGATCAGGATGTCATAGGTAAGGATGGCACATTCGATCATTTCTGTTGATACACCTAATCAAAAATTAGGTGCAGTCTTTTCCCCACACAGAAAGCGAATAGTAAATGAAAATGTGACTGCGTCATAGCTTGGTATGTGCGGACTTGCAAATGCACAAATACTATTACGCCTAAGAAGCAAATCATGCTGTTGAAGTTACTCCAAGACTTCATAAATGAAACTATAATTTATTTATGTGCACTATAAAATATATGGGGTCCCTTTTTCTGTGGTAATGGGATGTGGTAGGTTTAATGAATATATAAACCTGGCAAGTTTGGACCCAGCTTATAACCACTAAAAGAAATAACTAATTTGTTTTGTCATAGTTTTGTAGAGGGAAATACAGAAAATATCCAGAACAAGGAATGCAGGTGATATTTTATTGTTTCATTTTGCAGAGGTGATGTATTTTTGGAGCATAAAGCCCTTGTTGCAGAAGAGATTGGAAAAGAAAATATTATAGACAGCATATTCAGAAACTTAACACAGGATATTAACAAGGTTACAGAAATATAAATTGTGTTCAAGTTGTCTGTTACCTAAAAGTAAAACTTGCTGTACAACTAATTCTAACAACAACAACAAGCCCCCCTCCCCAAGAGTAGTTGACACAAAGCTGTTACAATCTAGCACTGTTCCATTTGTAATATGGTCCCACACTGCTGCAAGATCAGTACATTTGCCAAGAAGTGTGAAACATGTGCATTACAGATGTTGTAGAAGTTAATGTCATGCATCTTCTGGATCAATATTTATAATACATTAGTAATCATGACTTTGAAAACAATGCATATTGTTTGTCTACATTCCCTTTACCATACTTTCTGCTCATTTAATTAACTGCTATTTTGCAGTGCATGCAAATGAAGCAAAATATTCAATCTAGTACCATGTTTTTCCTTTTCCATAAATAGCATGCAGTTCTGTTTGGGCTGTGCCACATCATAAATATAATTATTTCTGACATTGTTTGATTTGTGGATTAAGTTAGAACTTAATTAATTCATTTTTCATATCATATTTCAGATTTCTTTTTGCATTATGGGAAAGCTAGTTAGTGCATGAAAAACATGCTTCATTTGTTACTGCTAACTTGTGGCAGAAAAGGCTCTGCAATAAGCTTTTCTCAAATGCAGATGATGATGAGCTTTTTCCTGTGATATTACGTTAATGCAGAGTATCTAATGCCTTGAAAGTTTTTTTCCCTTCTTCTGATATCATCCCTTGAGACAAATGATACTTTGTAGGGCTATTTTTTTACAAATGAATTATTGACTTAAACAGGCACAATTAATCACCATATAATGGGATCAGGGGACATTAGAGCTTCATTCATCACAACAGATGATGAGTAGTGACTCTTCCGAGAAATGAGCCTCCTTAATCACTCCCAGATTAACAGCTACATGCTTTCAATCACTGGGAACTGACAGCCTGTAATAAGGGAAAAAACTAATGCTAAAGAAATAGACAATGTACTCTGATTTCCTACAGAATATTCAATTCATTTTATTAGTAAGGACATTTTTTTTTACTTCAGAAGTCCAGAGGGCTTAAATGAAACAAGAAGCATAGAGTATAGGTAGTGTAAGTTAATTCTACTTTCTATTTACGAAGGGAGACCTGCCTACATTAGAATCATTACTCAAAATCAAAAGGCATCAAGAAATTATATACCTGAATGTCATATTGTTAAATATGTCTGCATTGCCTGCATCAATATGTGGCTTCTTACATGACTCCTGTATTGAAAGGGAACATAAATGGTGGGTGAATGCTCAAAATTAAGTAAATACGAAGCTGCAAATATTGCTGCTGGCATCTGAATGCTTTAGACATCTGTGATACATTAACTTATATCACATAATACCAGAATGAAAATACACAAATCCGCACCCACAAAGCGGTGTAGGATATATCCCACAACTGTACACTGTTACTTTTTGTCCCTGCTTTAAGTATATTTTGGCGCTCTCTGCTTCTGTACCATCAGTTGAATCCAGTAAAAAATGCAAATATTTCAATTCCATTGTGTGAGAGAGAGAGAGAGCAAGTACATCTGGAACTAAAATTTTAGCTAGAATCCAAAATCTTTTTGCATTAGAAAACAAAAATAAATCAGACAGCATATGTGTTATACAGTTGTTAACTGGCTTTAACATTCACATAAATAAAAGTGCATCAAGCTTCAGAATGGTTTCCATGAAAATAGGGCAATGTTATTTAGTAATATATTAACCTGCTATCCCATTTAACTGATCAAAAGAGGTACTTTTGACATCAGTCCATCCTGTATACCATCTTTATGCAGTCCAGTGTTGTGGAAGGCCAGGACCTCTCTTGGGAGGCAGTGGGTACAAACACCGGAAATAAATGTTCACAAATCCCAGATAACTTCACGCAAATGTATTTATTTAATCAAATTAGGAAGTTTAGGAGGTTATTTGGGATGATGTCTGACTTTTACGTGGATCATGAATAAACCTCTGTCTGTCTCAATCTGAACTGTGTTCAATATACCCGCCCTCTTCTTTAAGGTCTTACTCCAGTCTCACACTGCCTTGAATTCTCACAGTACTAGAAAATACTAAAGATGCTGTTTAAGGTGGACACAGGCATCCACACACCTGACAGTTAGAAAATAATTCAATATACCCCATGCAGAGTCATCTCTTAGGTTCAGGAAGTGCCTTCTTAAACAATTGTGATTTTTCTATACAAGTTCTTTTCAAAAACTTAATTCCATCAAGATATGCAAGTCTCTACCAATTTTTGTCATCTTTCCCTTATATATATGTATGCACAAGTTAAGTTTCACTGACCTATACACACAAGCTTCAGTTGCGGATGTTATCTTATTTTAGTAGTCCTCTCATGAATGGACCATAGTTCTGCCAGTGATCTTAGAGAGATATGGCCATGTGTTCTGCACATTACTTATAATGTGGACTCACTAACTGATCACCAATTGCTTGTTGAGGGAAGTAGCAATTCCCCCTCTTTCTACTGAAGATACGTACAACTCATAATCAACACATTAATCTACTAGATTTACTTATTTTCTTGAGCAATAGTTTTCAAATGCACAATCTACAATAAATACACAGTGTATTTTTACACATTAGTTGTTGACAGTGCTTTAACTCTTAATGTGTGATAGTGTCCATTCAATGTATACTAAGGAAGATGAAGTCAGGGAATACAGCAGGCACAGATGAAGTCATGACAGGTATAATAAAGGTGTTGGGTGTGTTAGCAGAGAAATGACTCCTCAGGGTACTTATAACGGTATGCAGAGATAGAGAGCTATCCCAAGGACTGGATTATAAACATTCTAATGCCAATGAAGAAGAACAAAAGGATCATTCACAATGGTGGGTAGTACAGAGGTATCAAACTAATGTCATGCTGAAAAGCAGGTATTGGAGAGGAACATACTAAACAAATGCACAGAGTACTAGAATGTAAGGTGGGAAAATAAGCAGTTCAGATTCAGATCGGAAAGTGGTACAACTGACCTGATGTTTGCAGTGAGACATATAGTGGAGAAGTTGTAGAGAAAGAAACAGACCAACTGGACTTTACTAGAAATGAATAAAACATATGACAAAGTCCCAAGAAAAATGATTTGGCCACTTCTAGGATGGTTTAAAGTCCTGGAAATATTGGTAGAATTAGTGCAGACTACATATAAGGACTCAATTATAAACTGTGTTTGGACTCTTGCTATAAAGATGGGTTCCCAGAGGCAGTGGGTGTGCATATGGTTTCAATTCTGATCCAGCTCCTGTTCATACTGTTGATAGACTTCATCAGAAAACAGATCTGAAGGGACAGATCATAAAATCTGCTGTAGACAGTGTGGCACTGATAAGCAGGAACTATAGCAAATGAAAGGGGAATGTAATGCAAAACAGAAAGCACAAGGGTTGAGGCTGAGAACAGATAAGAAAGGTGTCATAGCAGCAACTGGGGAAATCTGAAAAAGCTGAAAAATGAGGTTTGGGAACAAACCAATTTGTCAAGGGACACCTTCAGTGTTTAAAAGTTAGGTTGAGGAAGTGGGGGGATTAGGCAAGGATTTTAAGGTTAGTATGAAATGGAGGGGTTAGTTAAGGTTGGGAAATGAAGAGTTAATTAAATGAAGGAAGGTTGGAGGAAATGAGGTAGGAATAGAGTGGGGTTTAGAGTGTTTTTATGTGTGGGTAGTTGGTTTAGGGATCACATTTTGGCATGATCTTGCTACTGCAAATATTATATCCAAGACATCCAGCAGGTACTGTGGACAAGGTAGGCTTTGGCTTTCATTTGGTCAGGAAGCTTGGATGAGTCTTTTTTTTTTTTTTTTGTAATCATGAGTAAGCGAGTAAAGATTCCTGGGGATTACAGTGAATGTTGCAGTGGGTGAGCAATCGGTAGTGCCTGTGGTTGGCATTAGTGTCGGGTGTTATTTTATTTTGTGAGTGGGAAGCAGATACTTGGTCAGGCTAGTTAGCGTTAACTCATGTTTGTGGGAATCATTGGGGAGTTTCGTTGGGATGATTTCTGACTTCCGTTTTGTTTTGTTTCTATTTTGTGGGTGGTTGTGGAGTTGCCACATAGATCGCATGCTAGCACAGGTCCTGTTATTTCACCAATTTCTGAGTTTATATGGTGATGATTTGGAAGGTTAGGTGGTATGAGCAGCATGAAGTTATTTTCGCTGGCTGTTTCTTGTGCCCTGCTGCAGGATTTGATTCTGGGAGTGGGTTGCTCATTTTGGGAGCAGCTGTTTGTCCGGGTTTTTCGCTGGTGGTAATTAGCTGGACTGGAAATGCACTGATTGAGTGGATAGGCTTGTAATTTCAGTCATGGCAGTGGCAGAGCATTTGTTGTGATTTTGGTTGGTGGTTGTGGAGTTTTGCTGACTCATCACATGCTGACAGAGGTCCCATTGGTTTGCCAGTTTTCTAGTTGTGGTGAGCTGCTTTCGCTTAGGGCAGCAGATTGGGGGTTTGTTGCTGCACATGTGCAGTTGGTTACAATCATTACCCTTCACAGAGTTTCAGGCACATCTCACAACTGTACAGATTTTTGCAGAGGGTCTAGATTTTGCCTTTTATTGTTCGTCCAGTTTTCATAAAGTTGTGGTTTCAGACAATTAGTGGAAAATCGCTACAGACTGAAATTATGTGAATTATGTGAATAACACCCGACATTAATGCCAACCACAGCTAGTTGTCTTTACATACTTTAAAATCTTGTCTGACAACTTTGTTACTAATATTATAAATGACAAGAAACTATCTTAACTTGCAACATTTACTGTATATACTGTTGATAATCAATATTGTATTATTGTATTAAAGCCAACAACCTGTAACGTTGTTTACTATTGCTGCAACTTTGTATCTCTATTTATCATGTACATGATGTGGAACTTTTCTCCCCGAGCATCCGCTGAAAAAGGACCTGCGTCCGGTCGGAATTTCCCGGTAAACAAATGTAAATAAATAAATTAAATAAATAAAATTAGAAAATAATGACAGACATTTGAGTTTTGGACTTGATCTTTCTAAGTTGCTTGACACTAAGCAGAGAATTCATGCTAATGCAAAACCTGTTATTTTATCAACTTGCTAAGTTTGTAAGAGCAATATTTACAAGCGTCTATGTTTGGGCTTTTATCCTACTTTGGGGGAATGGGGCAGTGGAATTACAGTATGGCGTAACATTTAAGAACACTGCTTTATAATGAGGAAACTATTTTGTCTTGATTTTTTTATAATGTGGACTTTTTCACTGTACTTATGCAGTATGTGAGCTGTGGAACAAATCAAGTCTTTAGATGTGTTGCCAGCTATGCTTCCAAACTTCTGCAAAATAGGATTTGGTGAAGGTCTCTTAAAAATGTTGTTTAAAGCTGGCAAATTCAGTCTTTCCACTCAGATTGCTCTTAGGAAGTGAGGGGGTTAGGTTTGGGTTGGGGGGTTAGGCAAGGATTTTAACGTTAGTATGAAATGGAGGGGTTAGCTAAGGCTGGGAAATGAAGGATTAATTCATTTAGGGACAGCTGAAGGAAGTGAGGTAGGCATAGGGTGTAGTTTAGAGTGGTTTTATGTGTGGGTAGTCGGTTTAGGGATCACATTTTGGCATGATCTTTCTAAGCACCTATACCACCTCTTTTTTCTGGGGTAAGTAGGATTGTTTTGCCAGTTGAGGATGGGTGCTTAAGCAGAGAAGAGGGGCAGGCATGTCCTTCTTCCGTTCCCCCTCTGGTGTTTGGGTTGGTGTAAGGAATATTGGGATGAAAGTGAGCAGTCAGACACTGGTTTCCCCTCTGGTGTTTGGGCGGGTGTAAGGATTCTGAGATGAAAGTGAGCGGTTGGACACTGCTTGATTATTAAGAATAATTGAGCAAAGGTGAGGATGCTGCTTATTTGGGCAGGGTGAGCAGAGATGCACTGCCCTGATAAATGGTTAAAAGGATGTTTTCTTGTGATTAATAAATGTAAATGATGCAGTAAGTTAGGACATTTTAAGAAGTTAATAAAGGTTTCCAAAGATTGATTTAGTGTGTTGTTTCTTTATTGAAGTGGAGTGTGACAACTGAAATAGAGGGAAAAGCAGTGGAACAGGATAACAGCTTCAAGTATTTGAGAGGAATGGCTAAGGAGAATGTATGTCTGAATGACATGGTCAAGTCTAGAATCAGAGATGCTGCAGATGACTGGCACAGACTGTTAGGAGAAGTGTGTCGACAGCTTAATGTCAAAGAAGTTGAAACGGAAGGTATACAAAACAATGCTTTGACCAGTAGCTAGTTCTGTGTGTAACAGAAACTTGGGCAGTGAAGGCACAACAGCTAATGAAGCCTGAGGTGAAGGAAATGAAGAACTTGCAAAAGGCAATAGAACGCACACTATGGAAGGGATGAAGACATGAGGACATTAGAGATGAACAGATTATGGTGGTTCAGTCACCTATGAAGAATAGAAGACTATTTGGTGTAGCAGATTTGGCAGACTCAAGGAAGAAGGCAAGAAGAGACATGGGCATCCAGCCACAAAATTGTTTTATTGTAAGAGAGAAGATATGAGGCGGGCAGGGATGACTGCTGAAGATGAAAGGTGAGTGGCTCAAAATGGAAAGATGCGGTGACAGCTGACAAGACACCCTGACCACCCCATGAAAAACGGGAAAACAGTGATGCTGGTGTTAGTGATGATGATGGCACATAATTCTGCCTGTTACTTTTTTTTTAAGTAAAAACCTATTTATTAGACATGAGGCATTTTCATTTTGTCCACAGCGCACTTTACTCAGCAGTGGCAGCTCGTGCAGGACTGCAGCACCCCCAGCTGTGAAGAAAGAAAAAAACATTTTAAAAAGTAAAATATTTATAACTTATTTAAAATTGTATTTGTATACTAATACTACTACTGGCTGGCTGCCTTGCTTAGCTGTGAGTCCGAATGACTTGCTAATAAGTCCCAAAACTCAAACTGAGCATGCTCGGTGAGTTCTGGTTTTAAAAAAATAGTTTTCTGTAAATCCGGACTGCTGTAAAAGCAGTCCAGATTAACGAGAGAAAGAATCAGTGTGATGCCCAGAAGTCTATGTGGTTTAACCGTACAGTAAAGTAGAAGGGGACAGAACTGCCACATCCACAGTCTCATATGTGACATGGATGGCTACTGACTGGTTCTCACTCTCTTCCCATGCTTTGTGTGCTGGGAAAAAGAGAGCAAGGAACAGTCAGTAGTAGTAGTACTACTTTAGCTGCTTTACAGTTTGGAACTTGCTACTTCGATGATCAGACAGGCATAGACTGACACTGAAGTTTAACAAATTTGTAGGGTTGGAGTCCTTGTCCTGTGTTTTCTTTTATTGTTGTTTTTTAAATGTTACAGCTACATATTACATGGCTAAAAAAAAATTTCTGCCGAATAATGTGCCCTATGGACCGGTACCCATCTTTAAACAAGATTTAATACCACTTTGTCATGCTGTTTTATTGTGCCATTGAAACACCTTTTATAAAATGGTAGATATTGTTGTGGAAAGTGTTTAAATGGGATTGTTGAAATCTTGGCTGTACTATTGATAAAAGTACAAGGAGTTGTTTAGGGCTGTCGTATTTACTGTTATATAGTGGGAGTTCGATAAATTTATTGCTGGCAGACTTGGTAATGCAATGTTTAGTTTCGAATAAGCATGGATGTGTGCAGTTACTGCATTCATCTGGTTTTTCTTGCACAAATATTTGGGGTTTGAACATCCTACCAACACTTTCCTGTTGCTAAGAATGAGCAAAGGGTTCAGAACAGTGCAATAAACTAAAGTAGCACTAAAAATGAATAAAACCTACACAGAACTTACAAGGCGGAACAGTTTAATCAAATAAATAAAATGAAAACGTAAGCGCTTTCATGACATACAAGTCGCTTCATCAGACAAATCAAAAACAGTTAAAAACATTGTTATATAAGTTGTCAGTTAATAAATCAATTAATGATTTAAAATGGCAATAAAAACATCTCTAAATGTCAAAAGCATTAAACCAATAAGTGCTTACAAATAAGCAATACAGAAATATACATTAAAAAAATGTATGTAAATAGAAACCCAAAAATATGTAAATATTTGGGCATAGCAACGCATGTGTTAAAAAATAGAGCTATTTATGTTTCAATGGACGTGCCTTTAAGAAGGCTTTCAAAGAGGACATACCATTGAGACCTGAAGGCTTCTCTGCATTAACTAAAAGGATCCACTTTTGTTCAGCTGACTCAGTATGGTTTTCTAAATCTCCCCCTTATATTTACCTCTATTACTTGTAATACTAAAAATCTGAAAGTGTGTGTCTGATCAGTATTCATTATATGAGATGCTAGGGTGTTGCTGTCCTTTTGATGACTGATGTCCCAGATGCGATCAAGTATTCTGTCTTTAAATAATCTATTGGTTTGCCCACGTAGTATGCATGGCACTTCTGGCAAAACGTAAAGTATACTATATTAGCAGTTTTACAATCTGCATAGCAGTTCATCTTGATAGTGAACTTGCAAATAGGGTGTGCATAAAAAGAATTAGCATAAATGTATTTACACGCCGAGCAGTTCCTGCAGGGAAAAGTGCCTATTCTAACAGAGATTGGTCTATTCTCAGAACTAGTTCTGTCACATAGATGTTGTTTAACAGATTTGTTGTTCCTGAAAGAAAACAATGGTGTATAGCCGATCTTGTTCATTAGTTCTGGAGCACTATGTAAAATATTCCAGTTTTTCCTAATGGCATTACAATATTCATTAATGTCACTCGAGTATTGAAAAACCACCCTGAAAATATCATTACAGGGTGTATATGATTCAATAGAAGGTGCCAATTCTGTTCTTTTACCAAAATATGGCTTACACCTATTTTTTCTTTCTGCCCATGCTTCATCCATAGCAACATCTATTCCCCTAGCTTCATAACCTCTCTCTAAAAATTTAAATTTAAGTTCAGAGAGAGCTTTCTCTGCATCTGTATCATTGTTGTGTAACCGTAGCATTCTATAGGTCTGACCTTTCAGTGTGTTTCTAGGAATATGTCTTGGATGCATACTTCTTCTATGTAGGAGTGCATTCTTCCTTGTGGGTTTTTTGTAGATGCTGCTAGACACTTGATTTAAGTCAGATTTGGTCAGCAGCACATCTAAAAATTCAATCTCATTCAGAGAATATTTAAATGTAAATTTCAAAAAGTTGGTTGTATTGTGCATATAAGCAACAAAATCATCTAGTTCCTGTTAATCACCCTTCCATAACAGAAAAATATCGTCCACAAAATGAACAGACCATATAATCCTGTCACGATAAATATTTGTTTTAGACAGGATGTGGACAGATTCCCAATGTGCCAGAGCTAAGCTGGCATAGTTGTTGGCACAAGCAGTGCCCATAGCTACGCCAACTTTCTGAAGATTAAAAATCCTTGTTAAAAGTACAAACATTGTTTTCTAGAACGATTTCCAAAAGATCACATATCAACTTAACCTTATTGTTAGAAAAACGTGTTCGTCATCAAAAATTTTCTAATCATTTCTATACTCCAGTCATTAGGGATGTTAGTAAAGAGAGACTCAATGTCTAGAGTAACAAAAGCAAAATCACTGTCCAGAGTAGATACGACAGTATACAGTCTCTCTAAAAATGTTTTTGTGTCTTTTAAAATAGTGTTGCACGTGCATGTAAGTTGTTTTCTAGGAAGATAGAGAGAGGCTCCGTGCACCAGCCTGCACCAGAGACAATAGGTCTCATGGGTGGAGTATTCCTATTCTTATGTATCTTAGGCAGACCATATATTCTAGGTATCAATGGATGTGTTAAAAAAATTAAATAAATCCTCATTGATCAGTTCTGTCATTAACAAGTTGAAAATCAAGGAGGGCACATTTTCCATAATGGTGTTCACAACGGCTTTAGAAATACTTTAATATGTATTAACATCGTGTAACAACAATTCCATCTTTCTAAGGTATAAATCTCTGTCAAGGACAACTATGCCTCCACCCTTATCAGCAGGTTTGATCTCTATGGAGTGCATATTCTTGCGTTCGTTAACAGCTAATAATCCTGGCTATTATTACAAAAATCGGCTCTAGTGCCTTCATTGAATAACTGTCTAAATTAAAGTTCACATACATTGACAAAGGTGTGAACTACAGGATCACTGTTAGGAACAAAAGTACTAGGCTTTTTATAAGAAAATGTAGCATTAGCATAACTCTCTTTATACATGGTTTTCAATGTGACATTTCTACCTAGCAATCTTAAGTCTTTCAGCATTTCTGCATGGTCTGCCCATTTAGCAGGAATAAAGGACACGCCTTTATTCAATAACGCAATATGTTCACAAGTTACTTCTAATGAAGAAATGTTAAAAATTAAACCTAAATTCAAAAGCGTCTCCTTTTGACAGTTTGTGTATTCCATTCTGCACTGGGATGGCATTGCAGTCTCCCCTTTCTTCACAGGCTACTGGATCTGTTGTTTATTGGTAGTGGATCTCTCAATAAAAAAATTGTTTTTGGCATTATTCTCCATAGAGCCATTCGATAAATGTATATTAGCATGTGTGCCAGTTCGCGGTCTAACGACAGGAGTCGACTGGTCTATGTGCTCAGTGTTGCTGGTACTAGCTATAGGTACAACAGTTAGGGCTTCTGTGGGTATATTGTCTGTTTTATCACTCGAATGCACCAGCTGTGCTAAAGAGTGACCAGCATCAGATAGCGTAAACGCCATTACAGAATTAATGGGCGTAGCTCTAATTTCTTCAATAGGTATACTAGGCAAAGTCTGAACTGGATTCACAGAAACGAGAGCCGATGTTTTTGCTTCTTCCCATCGCCAAGAAAAAACATGTTGATTATGGAAATCTTTAAAATCCCTTTGTAGTTTTTTCATTTTAGTCAACTGTAGTCTTTTCTCATAGACTATAATACTTTCCTGCATATGCCAGACAATTACATTTGTTTATATATTAAACATTAATGCTTACTACCTAATCTATCTGAATACTAAAATGTTCAATTTATGTTGATAGATTTGAACTTGGAGCAGTGGCTTTGATTTTGATTCAATTTCAAGACAGAAACAAGTAAATTATTGAGATACCACCTCCCCTTTATTATGTCCTCCTGAAATTACCATTCAATGATTAAAAATCTTTTATCAGATTTAATGGGGGGTGCTTCTTTTCTGTGATGACTGCAGTGCTCACAGGACAGATTGCTAAAGTCAAGAGCAGTTGCTCACGCAGAATATAATTGCCTTTAACAGTCACAGATAACAATAAAGCCACATAAAAATGTCTGCATAACAGTGTAATATGTATGAATGTGAATGTATGTCTGCTTACCAGCATATACATCCCTTCATCCAAATGCTTCTTTATCTCAGTGCAATATAGTCAGAAGTGTAGGGTAGCCAGGCATATTTCACTATTTAATGGAATACATTTTTCCTGTATATCTTACCCAAAATGTTGGCTTTCTGAGGTTAGAACATTTCTATAACTGTCTAAACTAAAGTGTGCTACATAGCTCTATACAAACTTTGTTCAGAGATATAAACACTTCTACATTGTGTGGTGTATAATATATATATATATATATATATATATATATATATATATATATATATATATATATATATATATATATATATGGATCTACCTGACAACATCGACACTTCAAAACACCGACAACGACTTCACCAACACCACATAATCGACAGTTCACAAACACGACACCTCATACACTCGACACATCATAACAACAAACAAATCAAATCCCCTGTCCAAAACCCACACACACAACACAAGCACATCAAAATCCTTACAAACCAACACTAACCCTTACATAAACAACTATCTACAACCCTAACCGAAACCCTAACCCTAAGGTCCGTCACTATCGCACACTCACCTAACCCGCACCCTAACCCTAACTCACTTAACCCGCCCCTAACCCAAAAAATATCACTACTGCACCCTTACCTAACCTTTGCCCTAACCCTAACTCACTTATCCCACCCCTATCCCTACAGACCGTCAACATCGCACACTTACCTTACTCGCACCCTTACCTAACCCGCGCCCTAACCCTAACTCACTTATCCCACCCCTATCCCTACAGACCGTCAACATCGCACACTTACCTTACTCGCACCCTAATGGCCGTCACTACCGCATACTTACACATCCTTTCCCCATCTCGGTGTTCTCAGCGTCGGTGTTTTCCTCCGTCGGTCTTCTGACTTGTCGATCTTCTGGCGCTTTGTCGGTGTTATGACGTGTCGATGTTGTCAGGTAGATCCATAGATATATATATATATATATATATATGTATGTATGTGTGTGTGTATGTATATATATATATATATATATATATATATATATATATATATGTGAGAGAGAGAGAGAGCTGTAGGGGGCTATAGCTGACACAATAATATTAAGCACACGAGTAACAACATTTGAAGAAATGTGTGCATTTTAAATGCAAAGCATGCCAAGGGGTCAAAATATTTTTATGGGTACACTCTTGGAAACAGTACACTTCAGATTAACAAATGAGAATAAAATTTACTGCTGTATTATTTGTGAAAATTCCACACAACCACTACCACCATCATCAAAGTTTTCAAGGTGACAATGACTTGTTATCCTGTCTAAATATAAAAGTCACCCTAAAGTTCGTAACCTTTCATCAAAGATACAAATCTTAATGATTTTTTAGACTATAGGCCTCATTTCCTGTGCTCAACATAAGCTCAGCTCTGTATGTCCATGTTGTAAAAATTTGAGAGAAATGATTTTGAACTGATTATTTTCTGAAAACTAAAGATTTGCGACTGGGTGAAGGGCAGAGTCTGCATGCTTAGAACATTGTTATTAATGTGATAATGTGTGGGGACATCTCTCTCCCCAAAGAGGATGATGATATACTTTTTTGTATTCAGCTAGAGGCCATGTTTCTGACACCAGTCATTTGTTTGGGTGAGACCCTCTTGGAGGATGTCCGCGTCACTAGGGGAATTTATGACAGATCCCAGCTTGCAGTCAAACTTGGTCAGCCACAGCCCCCTGGCTTTGGCCTATAAGTCGGAAAAGTATATCCCAAATAACAAAGACCCCAAGACCGAACCCTGGGGTGTGCCACTCGATATGGGTCTACTGCTTAAGGTGGCTTCCCCTATTTAATCTGGAATTTCTATCTAAATGACCTTGATACCCTACTACAGCTGATCTGTTACAGTTATGAAATAGTCTTTAATGATAGCATTATAAATTATAAACTGTTATAACAATATTTTCCAACTCAATTTGTTTGGGAAATTAATGACTCTGCAGTCTTCTTTACTAATTGTCTGTGTAACAATTGCTGTTAACTTTTTAAGTTTAAAAAACGACAATAGTTGAGTTAAAAAAGCACCTTTATAGAAACAACAAAGCTTTCAGGTTAAGAAACCCTTTTTCAATGTATGACAACAGGTATATTAAAAACGCCCACATATATATAAAAAATGTATATGTAATGTGATTGTCGTCTGAATATTAGTAAAATTCTTATTTATGTATTCAATGATCATGTGATGATGGCTGCAGGTCACATGATTGTTTTCTTTTTATATATATGTGGGCGTTTTTAATATACCTGTTGTCATACATTGAAAAAGGGTTTCTTAACCTGAAAGCTTTGTTGTTTCTATAAAGGTGCTTTTTTAACTCAACTATTGTCGTTTTTGGAATTCTACGGATTTTGTATCAGTGCTTGGTTTCAACTTTTTAAGTTTAGCCAGCTCCACTGAAGTACTGTAAAATCCCTAACAGTAACATTCAGTAGTAACTTCAGTCACTGTCCTATTTAGCCTGTGTGTGTGACATAGCAGTTTCTCTTGTAATTACTTTTTAAGTTAAACAGTTATTTGATAACTAAACTATTTTATGTAAGTAATGTTTTAATATGTTGTCCTAGGAGCTGTTTTTGGTAGCATACACTTTGAAAGACACTTGTCTCTCTCTGGAAACCATGGCATACTGAAACTGTTAATGTTTAGTTTATTGCTATGACCGATTCTTTAGAAAAGCATATATTCGTTTAACTATGTCTATTTTTTGTGTCTGTGTGTCTATAGATTGTCGCATCACATTTTTGGTCTGTTTCTCATAAAATTATGGTTTTCTGGCAAACTAGTGGCAAATCATGAATGACTGAATTTAGAAAATAATGACATACATTTGAGTTTCAGATTTCATACCCTTCAGAAAATTCATACTAATGCAAGACCTACTATTTTATTAACTTCCTAACTTTGTAAGAACAGCATTTAAATTTTTTTCTTATTTTTGGGCCTTTGTCCCACTTTTATTTATGGCTTTGCCCAGATTTCTTGTTCTGAGGTTGAGAATATGACAAATGTGTCAGGGCCATCACCGTCACCAGAGACATTTCAAATTGTGACATACTTGTTGTACCCCACTCCCCCATGTTGTGACTTTGGATGTGTTCAAGCAAGGCATGGAGCAGTTATGCAGTGCAAGTGTACAGACAGAGTATCCCCCCATCTAAGGTAGACACAAGTACAGTGGCTTTTCACCTGTCTTTGATTTTGCAGAATATTCTGGTTTTCTGTCATATTTTTATACCGTTAATCGATGCTTCTTATTATTCAGAAAATGCATGTTGTTGGCTGCATGTTACTTGGTACTTTTATAAAGCTGAATATAAATTAGAATTGGACTAGTGGAGTGGCTTAACTTGAGTGCTGCTTGTTTTTTTAATACTTGATTTTGACTAGCTTCCAGTAATGTATTTAAAAAGTAATTTATTTTTTATGCCTCACAACCATTTTGTTTCCATCTAGATATTAAGTAAGCCATCATGATGTAGCCAATGCATTAAAATATTTTTTTCTTCTCCACTTCATTTTGTATTGACTGGACTCTCATAATGATGGTGCGGCATCCAGGGCAGTGTCTTTAAATAAAGTCCTAGTTTTTGTGGTTTCAATCATAGATAAAATGCCCTTTTTGAACCTGTTTTGTAATTCCAGTGAAAGTATGCTAGCAAATGTAATTTTTTCCACTCTAAGAATAAATGACTGAGCATTTATTGTACGTAAATTGGTAAGCATAGTTAGCATTGATCTCACTGCATCATAGTCCTGCCCCTTTCTAGTTGGCCACACCCCTTCCCATTGGCCCCACCCATTCAGCTGTCTCCTGTAGCCCCTCTTTGATTTGAAGTCACCAGCCACCACTGCTGCTCAGCATCAGATTTTGGTTCTGCTTATAGTAAGACATACCTTATTTTCAGATCTTCTATAATTTTACTTCTGCATAAAACAGAAAGGGTCCTTCACTGACCACCTGACATGACCACTGATGCTCACATTTAGTAGATTTCCTTTTCTCACTCTCAATGTAAATTCCATTTAGGATCAGATCTCCAAAGTTAGGTATTTATTAATTTTAATAATCCACTGCTCACTTCATGTCTGACATCTGTTTAATATCTTCCATATAAACCATTTGAAGTGGAAACTAAGCTATGTGAAAAGATGTAAAGCAAATCCAGTTTTGACTGAAATAAAATAGACAGAGGGATTTACTGTAAAACATAACATTTTCTGAGAGGAACAGCAAAGTCTCTTACACCTTGAATAGCAAGGTCTGTCTCCCTATATCCTTGAACTTCCCATAATCACCTCTTAAACTGCTCCATATTTTGGGAGAAGTGGTTCCCCCTTTGCAGCAATCATTGACGATCAACATGTCATTTAAACTACTATGCGAAGAAATCCTAATTTCAACAGTTGGCATCGGATATGGTCACTCTGGATAATACAACTGAGAATGACTCAGAATTTTCCTTTTATATAATAAAATAATAAAATGAGTAATAACAAAACTTTGTAAATAATAATAAAAAACTTTAATAATTTCATTTATGGACAAAATTTAGATATCTCACATACAGCTAATATTTCTCCCAAGTGTCTTCAGGTATATCCTAAAAAAATGTATGTATTCATAAACAATGTGCACCCTTGCATACATTAGCTCTGTGTATCAAATTTATATCAGTAGTGTGAATCACTGTTAAGAAGAAACTCCACATTAATGACCTTACACAAAGATTCAAACAAAGGGGTTACAATGCTGGCACCATTGCTGTTGCTAAACGTCAGGTTAATAATATGCAACGCACTGACTTACTTCAATATAGGGATCGATCTAATAAAACATTTCAACCACTGAGACTCATTACAACTTATGGTCGTAATACCAATTGTTTACTGGAGAGCGTCCGGAGACATTGGAATATCTTACAGTGTGACCCGGATGTTGCAAATACCATCCCGGATAGGTGTATCTTTTCTTATAGGAATGGTAAAAAACTTAAATCCTACTTTAATCACTACAAATGTAGTGATAACAGATATACTGGCATGGTACAGAGAACTTTGTCAGGTGACACTCTGCGTGGATGTTTTCTTTGTGGCCACTGCATTAATTGTAAATATATTTCCACAACCAAGGAATTCTCAAGTAGAAACTGCCCCAAAGTTTTTGATCTAAACATTTTTGTGAATTGTAGTAGTGATTGGGCCATTTATTTGGCCACATGTAGCTGTGGAGCATTCTACATTGGACAGACCTCCAGGTGTATCAGACTACGAATTTCTGAACATTATAGCAACATCAAACAAAAAAAGGTGACTAATGCTTTATATAAACACCAGTTGGTCCATCCAACAGCCAAATTTATGTTTATCATAATTGATATCATACAAGGTGATCGCAAAAATAAAACTGGTTGGCATAGCATTTTAAATTGAAAAGAAAAAAAGTGGATAATTAAACTGGGTGGTCTTTTTTCCCCGGTCTTAATGAATATTTATAAGCATTTAACCAATGGGATCCATGTATTGAGTATTTAAACAGCATGTATTTGATTTTTTGTATACACTGAAGAAGGATGTGTAATGTACCAGCCGAAACCGGTCTGTTTGTATTTGCTGTGATGCTATTTAATTAATATATTATTTCTAGTCACTGATTGCTGGCTCCATTTCTTTTTGTTCTGTCTGTTTTGTTCTGGGAGCCGTGCATTTACTTTCGCGCAGGAGGACGTTTTTTTGCTGTTACACAAAGTATAGTGTCAAAGGGACAGCAGTGTGCAAGGTGACTCAGAACAACAAAGCTTACTTTCTCCTTTCCACAACACAAAAATTATTAAATGATCAAAGGAAACACTTGATTCCCTGTCTCTTGTGCAGTATGCATTTGTTTAACAGTAGGAAAGAAGATTGTATACAAAATCTAAAATGCAGAGAGTACAATGCCCCAAAATAAGATTATGAATGTCATAGAATAATTTCTCTAGCTTATGCTATTCCCAGATCCCAGATATTTATTAAGATGCCCATAGAATTTTCAGTAAAGTGTCTGAAGCACCTAACTATGTAGTGGGTGGGTAGTAAGAAAGACTTTCATGTGGTAAATGGTATGAACTATATATTAGGGTAGTGTCAATTTTTTTTTTTGGATATTATGTATGCATTGAGTTTTCCTATAGCATAACTTCCTCTTGTCTATGTCATCTTTATTCTTTAACAAATGACAGCTGCAATTAATTTGGTTTCACTGACAGGGATGGTACTGTAATGTTTCTTACAGTATTCCCTGTTCCTCAACTATGACAGGGAAAATGTTTTCTTTTTTCCACATGTATACCATGACCATAGAACAGGGTAAATTAGAATAATATGCTAATGAGGGAAAATAACCTGAGCAAGTGCCTCCAATGGTAGGACCATATTTCCTTTATGTAGGCTGTACAAGAGCAGGTCCAGGAGAACTAGCAATGTTGCCTGCACTGTATTGCTCAGTGATACTGGCATTATGTTATTGCACTATATAAACATTTTTCCATCTAAGTACAACCACTGTGTGCACCACACACTTAAGTATGCCTTATATTGGTTATACAATGTACCTAACCCTCCCTACCATAGCTGATCTATGGATTCAGAGTTTGTACACTGCCATACACCCCTCTCTGTCTGGTCACCTACCAATTCCATTGGACATTTCCACCCCACACAGCCCTCTCAGTCATATATCTTTTGGGCTACTCCTACTTATATCTGTGCACTGTCCTCTTTGTTCATCACTTCACCCCTTCTTGTTATCCCAACCCTCTGTTTTCAAGTTGTTGTGGACAAATGATCTCAACAGTAGAAGAATCATATCTCCATGCAGAGATTTTCCCCATCTGTGCCTGGCCTATATACACTTACAGTAGCAGATATACATCATTTTCCCACTCAGTAAACTAATGTACATAGTTGATACAGAAATCCATCACACCTCTGTATGTGTCCCTATCATCAGGATGCTGGGGACCCCCCCCTAAAATAAGAGTTGCAAAACAGAGCCCATCTTTAAAAATAAAACTGCACAGTTATCTATTCACTCTTCCAATATACCACAGCCTGTGATCCTTTACCATAGCACACACAGAAAACTTCTTCACAGTGGATTTACTCACTGTACTATTAAACTGCAAACATCATGGTGAGCACTACAGTGATGGAGGCTATTTATATTTTACTGTTTTGGGGTCATATTGTGGTAATTATTCTAATTAGGCAATTTCAGTTAAATGTTTCTGAATCACACATGTAGCACAATGTGTAGCCACTTTAAACTCTGCAATGAGGCTTGCATCTGCCTCTGCACACTGTGCTGAGCCCAATGTAGGCATTGCCATGTTTGCGACTTCAGTGGACCTAAGGGCTTCTTCACATCCTCCTCGATGCCTTGGGGTTACTAGTCGGCTACCATATCATGACTGGTGGCATATTTGAGAGCTTCTGGATACTAACATGGTATGCATAGGTCAGTACCTTGCATACAATGTACCGCACCCCACCCCCATGTGTTACTTCTGTTGTTGATCTGAGACTGTGTTCACTGATGCATGCCACTTAGTTCCAAAAATGTAAGTCAGTGTGACTCTGCTACCAGTTTCATCATAATATAAAAATATGAACTGGTTATGGCTTCTGAAGGGTCTATGTTTGGAAAGACTCTCACATGGTACAAGAGGAACATTAACATATTTTTTCTAACTACTGCTGGTGAAGAATCAGTTAAACCTTATAAGCAGCATTTATATTTTGTGACATAGTTTTCTCAAAAGTCCATCAGTTCCCACTGCATTTCCCAAATTCACTTTCTTGAGCTCCTTCTTGATCCTTTCAAAGAGCATGGATCAACATTCTTGGCCAGATCTACTCTCACTTCATCACCCCATCTGCAAGAAATTCAGTGCACACTTTTACTAGATCCTATTTTTTTACCATTCTATTCTAAGATATGCTCTCTTTAAACTTCACTGTATCAGTTTATGCATTTTGCAGGTTTATTAATGTAACTTTATCATGTTTAGTCTCTTCTTCTATGCTTTCAAGTCTGGGCTTCTACTCTTACATTTATGTGCATTTATTATTTCTTGAGAGCATTCAGATTTTATTTTTGAGTAAGAGCATCTCCTCCCAACATTGAGTATCTACTCTTGAGAACTACATTGTTTTTCTTGTACTGTGTTGATAATCTTTAAATAATGATATAGTTGTAGTGTGACAGTAGGCTTGATATGTTCCCACTTGTCATGAACCACGCCTAACAGTATTTAAAATATATTTTTACATTTGTCTTGTTACCTTAAAAACGTCAGCTAACCTGTGTTCTTTGACTAAAATTTTGTGAGAGTGGGTTATCAAACTAGACTTTCTACATTTTCTGCCTTTGATTTCAAAATAATCTACTTTGCTTAACTTCTGAGCATGAGATGCCTTGCATGTATGTTATAGTATGATTTGCTTAGTGCCTATCCCAAGGAGAGCATCATGGCTGCCCTTCCAGAAATTTCTGAAGTACTTATGATTTGCATAATTTCTGGCTTAAGTTTAGATCATATAACAATATGTCTCTTTTATTGGTTGTTTTGAGAATACTGTCAAATATCATCTTCTTTCTCTTGGTGGTAAGAAGGCATGCTAATGAACACTTCTGTAATTTTAAATAGAATAAACCATAAAATATCTTCCTTCCCATTTCTCATCTACTTTACTGAGTTAATTACATGTCTTATGTCAAGAGACATCTTTCAGCTGAGTGCCAGATGGTTAAGATATCAGAGTAAAAATGGTACTTATATTATTTAATTTATTTATTGCCTACTGGGTCTTGCCCATTGGCTCCCCATCCTTTACCTCATTGGCCCATTTGTTCTTGTCCTGATCGGGAGTAAGAGCCAAACCCCATCAAACTGATCAATTCAAAATTTGACAAATGTCCAGTCCTTGGTACTTGATGAACTAAAAGGTTTGTCAAAAACAAGATTCTCCATGACATTAGAGGCATGACAAAAAGGCTCTGGCAAATCCCTCTACTAGCTGAAGCCAGGGAAAGGAAAGCTTTTTCAACTCAAAAGGGGCTTATTTCAGTTTACTGCCATGCCTTGGGATTTATATGGTGCCCTTGAGTCTTTTTAAAATTTAAATGGACAGAGTCCTAAAATCCCCACATCAAATATGCTCCACTTACTTATGCAATGTTACAGATAAGGACTGGGACTCACATCTTGCTACGTTACAGGCTTTATTAAATATCAGACAATTTGAAACAAGAATGGTTGACAGCCAATGCCTCGAAAAGCAATATAGGCTTTGCAGAGTTAAATGTTTATGGTATGTAATAGGAAGTAAAAACTACAAGAAAAACCTAGCCAAGCTAATGTTTTCATTCTGTGATACCTTAATAGAGGTTCATGGAATATATGCAAATGATCCCTTAAAGACATCAGTGTTTCAGCTATATGGCTTCTGAATGTCCATGACTTTTAACTTTTTCTTTTTAAGTCTTTATGGATCTATTCAGGGCAATAAAACCAAATCCCAGTAGCTGTGGACATGCATGTTTCAGTCTCCTTATGACCTCATCAGAACAGCATAAGTGGACTGTTTGTCTATACTTTAGAAACACTGGGTTTTTACACCCAGCTGATGTCCATAATCATTAAGGTGTCTGCAAAATATCCAAACTAGCATCCAAACCAAATAGTAAAATGGACACACACAAACCAAAAACTGCTAGAAAAACCTTGCCAAGCTTGAGTTTTCACTGTGTGATAACTTAAATCTCCTATAATGAGCTCGGGTTAAGGTATCACACAGTGAAAACTCAAGCTCGGCTAGGTTTGTCTTGTTGCTTTTACTAACTGGTTTGTTTGTGTCACCTTTTACGATCTTGTACAGTTGACACATGTTTAATCACCCTCAGAATGTTTAAAAACTTGCAAGGTAACAGCTTACAACACTGACACTCACAAGGACCTAAAACAAGCAAAAACATTTTTGAAGGGAAGCCAAGCCCATTGCACATTCCTATATAGAGGCTAGCCCACATACCACCAAACTATATACACACTGATAGATAGATAGATAGATAGATAGATAGATAGATAGATAGATAGATAGATAGATAGTGAGAGAGGCAGACAGAAAATTTGCTATTTATAAAAGGGACAATCTGAGACAAAACATAATACTACATTTTTTCACTCTTCCCTGGCTTTTGTGACAGTTAAATCAACATGACAACCTTCCAGTTACAACTGGAAGCATCACTTAACTGAACGTATACAAACAGGAAAGGTAACACTCATTTACTTTACTGAGTATTCTCAAAAGAAACACCTGTTAATAAAAGGATAAAGCAGTGAATGGGTTTATTTTATTTTATAGGCTTGGAAAGGCAAAGAAGTGCTTTAGCTAGTATCTCTGACACACTTACATTTGTTTTCTTTAGCAAGTGAGAATGAAAAGACTTCTTCAAAGAAGTAATATTTTCATCTTGCTTCACAGGTTAGGGTAGACAATTCCAGCAAACTGGAAGATGTTTAGAGAAGGACCTTTCACAGTTAGAGTAAAGAATGGTCTAGGAAGAAGGACAGACTTAGAATTCCAAAGGGAATAACTGGAGTTTTTGATTTGTAATTTATTGAGCTGGGGCGGTCAGTTTCTAGGTGGAAGTATTTAGAAGAAGTAAGGCCCTGGCAGCCACTGGTAGCCATTTCATTTACTAAATGTATGGCAGTGCTGCTCAGTTTTATTAGCGAGATGGATAAAATGGAGAATTTGTTTTTCATGTTTTTGAGGCAGAGTACTATTTTGTGAAGATCCCAGTCCAGTGATAAGCAAACTATAGACTATATTCTAGTCTAAGTAAAAAAAACATTAATGGTTATGGCTCATCAAGCTTCCAGAGTAAGAAGATAAGAGATTCTATAGGAAAGCTTTAATTGAGCTAAAATTTTATGAATTTGAATTTTGATGTGTTTGTTAAAGGAGAGCAACTCATCAAATGTGAGACTTAAATATTGATGTTCAGTGACAAAGGGGGAGGTGTTGGATCTCAAATGGTAAAATTTTGATTTGACTAACTTTTACTGTGGCCTAAAGAGGATAAATGAGCTTTTTTTTAGTACTAACTAGAAATTTATGTATTTGAAGACAGTTGCAAATGGCTCCACAATCATGCTGAAGTTCATTTTGCTGCCCAGGAGTCTTACTACCTTTAAGTAGAAACATATCATCAGCATAAAAGAGGTAGCAGGTTTGAGGGAGATCCCAGGGAATGCAGTTGAAGAACTGTGGAAAGATAAATGGTCTCGGGACAAGTCCTAGAGCTGAACCTGAGATAAAGGTGCTATTTGGACCAGTTAAAGTGAAGGCATGACTGGAAATATAGCTTGTAAACCACTGCTTGGCACCATTAGGGAATCCAGTCTGACTGAATTTTTGAAATAAAAGAGGGTGATCAACATTATCAAAGGCTTTTATAAAAAATAAGTAAGACAGCACCTGATATTTCACCTTGCTACTTGTTGGAATAGATCTGATTGGTAAGAGAGAAAATAGCAGCACCAGCGCTGTAATTGGGACGAAAGCAATTTGTTTTGGACGTGGTCCAAGCCACACCCTCTATAGCTGTAAATGAAAAAGAAAGTGGGTGTAGCTGCAACAACAGCCAGCTATAAGGCCTCATATTGGGCCACATCTCACATATTAGAGCCTCAATGATGAAAATATGTAGTATAATAATGCTGAGACATTGAAATATAATGTCTCTTAATTCTGGAATGTGCCACTTAGGTAGATTTCTTAATAATCCATTTAATACGGGTATTTTCTCCCGGTGAACTAAGGCAACTACTTTTAAACACTTGCCCAAACTTCAACGAAACACACACTGGAGTAAATAAAACCCAAATAAGTGGGGGGGGGCTACACCCCACACAGCCCTCAATGTGGGGGGGGCTTTGTCCCCCCAACTATATATACCAGTGCTGGGATAGCACTATAGTGTAGAAAAGGGCATGATGGGCAAGAGTTTACTTGCCCTGGGAAACATTCGCTGTTCAGGTATTTCATTTTTTTTTATTTATTTATTTAAATTTGTTGACCGGGAGTGTCCATCTGGACATAGGTCCATTTTCAGCGGAGGCCCGGGGAGAAAACCTTCACAGTAAAATAAACAGACAGTAGTTACATCGGATTACATAGCGATTAACAATTTAACATAGCAATTACTTACAACATATTTACAGATGAAGAGCATAGTACATCAGTTGACAACTAGAATCTTTATCTATGAAGTACATAACAGACATTAACAAATGTTACAATGAGAAGTTCCTGCTGTATAATAAGTACTAGGCTTGGAACAAAAAGACGAACCACAGCTACTGAAGAGTTTTCAGTTAAAAACTATGCAAAGTACTGGTAGGCAAAACTTAAACTCACCACGACTGTTATCAATGAAAGAAAAAAGATTTTATTTTAACAAAGGTAAGCGCTTTCGCGTATCTCCTGATACGCTTCTTCAGACCATGTAAGATACGCGAAAGCGCTTACCTTTGTTAAAATAAAGTCTTTTTTCTTTCATTGATAACAGTCGTGGTGAGTTTAAGTTTTGCCTACCAATAAGTACTAGGCTTATGAGCATCTGAGCTTGCTATAATCAAGGTAGTTAGTGGAGTGGAAAGAAAGGTAGTGGTTCGTTGGGGTGGATGATATTAGAGTGGGAGTTGCAAGGGCATAGCCAGCATGCTTTTAGTAAAGTTTTGAAGTGGGTGCATGATGGTATGGAGGTAATTGTGGGTGGGAGTGAGTTCCATAATTTGGCTATGGCGCAAGAGAATAGTGCTTCACCAGCAGAGTTATTGGCTTTAGTGATCTGCAAGTGATTTTTGTTGCTGGATCTTAGTGGTCTGGTGGTGCGATAGGTTTGGAGTAGATTCTGGAGGGATGGGACATTTAGTAGATGGTTTACTAGCTTGTGGGTGAGTGAGAGTTGATACCACTGAAGGAGGTGAGGGAGTTCAAGCCAGCCCAGTTCAGCAAGTGAGAGACAGTGGTGACTACGGTAGGATGCCCCTGTGGCGAATTTGGCGATTTTGTTGTAGCAGGTCTCTAGCTTGTTTAGATCACATTGCCTTAGATTGCTATATATTGGAGAGGCATAAAGTAGGGTGGAGATAAGGTGGGAATTTGCTATTGAAATCTTTGCTGCTTTGGTGAGAAATCGCTTATTTCTGTATAACGCTCCTAGTTTTTTGTGAACTTTTTTTTATGGTCATGGATATGTGAATGTCAAATTTTAGCTTATTGTCTATTTCCACTCCTAGCAATTTGGTGTGTTCAGTTGGGTATATAGTGGTGTTGTCTTTTGCTGTGATGTTAAAGTGAGAGTTGTTTTGAGTATGCTTGGTGGGTTAGAAGATGAGTAGTTTAGTTTTGTTTGGGTTGAGTATTAATTGGGCATTGGATAATCATGATTCAACAGAGGAAAAGGCTTCCTGTGTGACTTTTTGCAGTTTTGGTAGGGAATGGGCTGAGTAGATGATGGTCGAGTCATCTGCGTATTGTATGAGTGTGCCATGTTTGGTGGCAGAGGCTAGATTATTGGTGTAAATAGAGAAGAGTAGGGGTCCAAGGATGGATCCTTGGGGAACCCCTATGGAGACAGGTAGTTTGAGAGATATGTCATTCTGCCATACAATGGATTGTTGGTGGTCAGACAGGTAACTCTGAAACCAGTTGGTGACTGATTGTGAGAAGGATAGGTTATTGAGGAGAGAGATAAGTTGTTTGTGTGGGACCATGTCAAATTCTTTAGATATGTCTAGGAAAGTAGCAGAGGAGAGATAGCCATTGTTTTTATGCTGAAGGATAGTGTTAGTAAAGGAGAGTAAGGCAGTGGTGGTGCTATGGTTTGGTCCGAAACCATGCTGAGTGCTGGAAAGGAGGTTGTTAGTAAGGAGGTAGTCTGAGACCTGAGAGTGTATGCATCTCTCTAGTATTTTGGAGAGTGGAGAGAAAATAGCTATGGGGCAGTAATTGGTTAGTTCTGCGGAGGGTCCACCTTTGTGGAGGAGAATTATATGTGATACTTTCCACAGTGTGAGAATGTAACTTTCTGACAGAGATCGGTTAATCAAGATGGATACTGGGTAGGCCAGAGCATCAGCTGTGATTTGTAGGTATTCACTTGGGAGGTTGCCTGCTGCTAATTTGGTGGGTTTAAGTTTAGTTAAGAGTTTTTGTATGTTGGAGGTAGGTACAGGAGAAAAAGAGAAGGCAGTGGGGAGATTACCAGTTGAAAGTGTGGGTTGGAGGGGAGGGGGGGTTGTGTTGTTTAGCTAGTGACAGTATGGTTTGGGTGAAGTGTGTGTTGAATGAGGTAACAATATTTTCTGAGGAGTGAGGGATGTTAGGAGGAGGGGTACTGACTTTACCTGGGTGGAGGATGGAGTTTATGGAGGACCAGAATTGTTTGGGGCTGTGTTGTGAGGAGTCTAGGGCAGACTGGTAGTATTGGAATTTGTCCTGTTTTATTAGCTTTTTGACTCTATTGCATAGTTCTAGGAATTTCTGTCTAGCTGAGGGGGTTTTGGTTTTGCACCAGTGCTCCCAGGCTTTATCCCCGTTTTTCATTTCTGACTTAGCGGTCTTCTGTAGCCATGGGGAGGGTTGTGCTTTGGTTCTGGAAAATCTTATGGGGGCATGGTAATTAAGGATGTTCAGGAAGGTAGTATTAAAAAATTTAACTGCGTCATCTAGACTGAGGTACTTTAGAGGATGCCAGTTTCATTCTTTGAGGGATGAGATGAATGTGAGTGGGTTAAAGTTTAGTTTTTTTACGTATTTGACGGTAGATGACAGGTTTAGCTTGGTTTAGGTATTTTTTTGAGTAGGAATGTTGGGGAGTGATCACTGAGGCTATCTGATAAGCAGCCTGTTATATATGACTGGGGACTCTTACTGACTAGTATCCAATCCAGGGTAGTGTGCTTGCTGGAGTTTTTATTTATCCTGGTTGGTGACTGGACTAGTTGGGTGAAGCCATGAAGGTGTACATGATGGGTTGGATTGTTGCCAGAACAGGATTGCCAGTCAATATTGAAATCACCTAAGATGATAAGTTTCTTGGGAGAGATGGTGGGTAGACCAGCTGAGTAGGTTTTCTAGTGGAGGGATGTTTTGGCCAGGTGGGAAGTAGCATCCAATTATGTTGATGGTTTTGTTTTAGTTAATTTTGAGGTTGGTATATATTATTTCTTCATTGCCTATTTGTGGAGCTGATGATTTTAAGATCTGGATGTTTAGATGCTGTTTAAATATTATAGCTACACCACCTCCTTTTTTGTTTAGCTGGTCTACTCTTAGTATGTCGTAACCTGTAGGGAGCATTTGCTCACTGGTAATGTGAGGTTTTAGCCAGGTTTCTGTCAGGATGACTATATCTGGGGAGTACAAGTCTATGGTGGCATGGAGTTCATGGACTTTGTTGGATATACTTCTAATATTTAGGCTTAGTAGAAGGAAGTCACTTGGCTTTCTATTGGCTGTAATATGGGAGAAGTTGTGGTTTCTAGTCCGATTATGAGGATTGAGGTTGGAGATGGTAGGGCCAGGGTTGGGGTGGATGTCTCCACTTAGGGCTAGTTTTGATATGCATGAGATTATTAGTTTTCTCAGTTTTTGAATGTGTTTGTTTATAAGGGAAACTTTATGATTATGCTCTGTGGGTAATAGGTATGGTGGGAGAGTTACTATGTTAAGTTGTAGGGATGCTTTATGTTTGAGTAATATAGTTGGTAGAATATGTGGGGGGTGCATAGGGATGGTTCATGAGCTGGTGGGAGGGGAGCTGAGTGTGGGTGAGACATGAGTGGTGGTGTGAGTAGTAGTACAGTGGTAGTGGTTGAGTGGGGGAATGATGGAGTTTTGGTAGTATGTAAGATATGCAAGGAGAGTGCATGCAGTGAGCATAGGAAAGGTATGCTTGTACATGTTAGTTGAGGAGGTGTGATAGTAGTGGGAAGATGGAGGAGGTAGTGTTGGGTTAGCACTGTGGTTGGCTATTGGAAAGATGGGAAGGGTTTGAGTGCAATAAAGGTGGGACCACTGGGGGTGGGAGGGAATAGGGGGCAGGGTGGGGAGTGAAGCGGGTAGAGACTCTGTTAGTTGCTCGTATGAGGGGGCTGGAAACAATCACAAAGCAAATACAGGTATGTGTTAAGAAACAATCACAATTGACCAAGGACTGCTCTGAAACTGTAACTCATTTCTTAATTTCTCAGGTGGAAAAACAGGATAACCTTGTATCAGTAGGCTACTGTGGTCATAGTTTAAATTAACAAACACACAGTATTGATCAGTTATGGATACTATTTGCTAACAGAAGGGAATAAGAGAAAGTGGAAGATGTGTGTGTGTGTATGGTGGGTGGGGGGTGCTGCTTACAAGCCAAAGCAGAGTGCTCTCCAGGGGAAAATGAATATTGGCTCAAACAGGTAGACACATACTCAAAGTTAACTGCAGCTGTTTGCAGACAGTTCAGACCCGGACTGCGCTTTTCTTACAAGAATGTTAAAGGTGGTACCACAGTTGAATATTTAAGAGTAGTGTTAGGTCTAGAAAAGAAGAGCACAGAGAAGAGTAAGCATTTTTGAGATAGTAAATATATATTATAAAGATTATAAAAAACACACTGAGCAAATAGCTACCACATGCAGGATAATGTCTTGAACCAACTACTTAGTATATGCAGATACTGAGCCAATTGGAAGAACATTAGAAAAAAAAACCCAGACAGTTATTTAGTCACAGATAAAAATAGAGCGAGCAGCAATGTGTCGTGGTTCTCTAATGATTCTATCCACCAGTAACAGCACAATTATATAGAAATAATTAGACACTAGTATGAGCTGTCTACACACAACACAATTACATGAATAACATTAGTGAACAAGATGCAGCTATGCAAATAGACTATACATACTATTATACTAAAAACAACTTGGTGCATACAAATGCTAGCATGCCATGATTTTCATCTCGCAAAAATGAAATTCAATGATTTGGCTATTTAAGTATTAGAAGGGGATCTGAACTAAGGAGCCACAGCATGGCAGTTATTATCCCACCACATGGAACAAACATGCAAAATCATAGCTATAGTAAACTGTGCTTGTCTTCCGTATTCCATTACTTAAATCAAGATGGTTATTTATGTTTTATTTTGTTTGATAAGGATTATGAGTTAAGGACTTGAGAAATGAAACAAAATATTTTCCATACTGCTAGATGGGGTAAGAAGATGCTCTAGTATCACTAAGTATTCAATGTGACTGTAAATAATTTTTTGAAATGATTAAATGAGTAGGAACGCAGTGTCATGATCTAATGAATCATCATGTGTGAAAACAAGGTAATTTGATGGTGTCTGTTTTATGGGTTTCATATTAATGAAATATATGAAGAGTCTGAAAATATGTCTAGAGATTTGCTATACTTGTCTTTAATACTGTGTTGCTAACGACAGATCAAGCTAATTGGCCTAACAAATTGTATGTTTCAGAGCAATCTTAATGTTTTATTTGTAAAAATAAATAAATAAAGTTTTTGGACAGACCAACTTCTACATAAGTATCTGGGATGAGTGTGAGAGTCTGAGACTTGAAAATAACCAAGATGTGCTCCTTCCTCAAAACATCTCGCTCTCTATCTCTCTCTCTCCTGGCCCTCTGTCAAAATCTCAGTAGCTAAAATGATATATCTGAAAAGAAGAAGCTTTACTTATCCTCCCACAAACTCCTCCTGATAATGTGCTTCTTTAGCTTTTGAATGTCAGTCTGCTTGATACAATTGGAAATGATTTCACTGCAGTTTTCATGAACAAAGAAAAGAAGTTATGTACTTACCATAACGTTCCATGTGAATTGTACATCTCGCCTTCATTCTTACAGATGGGTTCGGAACCGATCCTCAGCTCAGAGTCGGCCTACTACAAAGCTCGAGGTCTTCAAATAGCTCGAGGCTAAGTCCCTATCCCATGATGCACCTAGAGTTAGCTCGGATCTTGTTTGCTGCGTATAATATCATATGTCATTCTATCACTCCATAAGAGAAAGCTATAGAAGGGTTGAGCAACCAGGAAGAATCCAGCATCTCGGTCTTCGAAAAGCCAAGGAGGGGGTAGGAGGGTGGGAAGGAAGAATGAAGGCAAGATGAACAACTCACATAGAATTTTATGGTAAGTACATAACTTCTTTATGTGAAGTTGTTCTATCTCACCATTCATTCTTACAGATGGGTAGCGTCCCAAGCACCATCTATCTCGGATGGCTCATGGGAGAATGTTTTTCAGGACAGGAGGCCCTGTCAGCTTTGTAATGAGTGATAAAGGTATGAGGTCTTGACCAAGTGGCGGCTGCACAAATGTTATCAATAGGAAGTCTGGCAGAAAAGGCAGAGGATGTAGACACTGCTCTGGTGGAGTGAGCCTTAATTTTATGTTGTAAGTGCATATTAGCAGCTGAATAAGCAAATGTGATACAATCAGATAACCACTTGAACAGAGTTGTTTTGGCCACTGGCATACCTTTCCTGGAGTCTGGAAACGAGACAAAAAGCTGTTCAGATTTCCTAAAATCTTTTGTTCTATCCAAGTAAAATCTGAGCTGTCTATGAACATCAAGTTTGTGCAGCATATATTCTAAATTATTAGAGTGATTGGGGAAGAAAACTGGCAAATCAATAATTTGATTAAGATTAGTTTCAGTGGAAACTGTAGGCAAAAAGGAGGGGTTAGTTTGAATTGAGACTCTGTCAGCATGGAAAATCAAATAAGGAGGCTTAATGGACAAGGCTTGAAACTCTGACACACTGCGGGCAGAAATAATAGCTACTAAAAAGATAGCCTTCCGTGACAAAAATTTGAGGTCATATGAGGAAGCTGGTTTGAATGGAGGGAGAATAATGCGAGAAAGCATACAATTTAGATTTCATGGAGTATAGGGAGATTTCACAGGTGGTCTGAGATGAAAGGTCCCTTTGAGAAAGGCTTTGGATAGTTTGTGTGACATAATGTTCATCCCTTCAAATCCAAGGTGAAAATTAAAAATGGCAGCAAGTTGAACATGGACTGTTGCTGCTGCAGCTCCATTATTGAAGATCATGATCAAGAATTCTAGTATAGACCCCATAGGGACTAGGTAGGGATCAGTGTTGTTTTGAGAGGACCATATAGAACTTTTTTTCCATTTGCTAAGGTATAGCTTCCTAGTAGAGGATTTATGAGAGGATATGACAATTTGTTTCATCTCATTAGAAAAGTTATGGAACCTGGCTATGATGAGAATTGGAGCAGCCAAGCTGTCAGTTTCAGGGACTGAAGAGAGGGATGAAGTTCCCCCAACGAGTGCATGAGAAGATCTGGAACTTGGTCCAGAATCCAAGGGTCCTCTAAAAGAAGAAGTCGAAGGAAGGGGAACCAAATCTGATGAGACCAATGAGGGGCTATTGGAATGATGGTCCTTTCCAGGGCTTTTGCTTTCTGTAGTACCTTGGGTATCAGCAGGATTGGTGGAAATGCATATAGGAAACCCGGAGGCCAATCATGTATATGTGCATCCCTTGGGGCTTCTCCCAGAGGGGGAATCAGGGCAAAGTAGCTTCTGCATTTCGTGTTCATATGGCTGGCGAAAAGGTCGCAGCAAGGCTGCTGGCCCCACCTGTGGAATATCCTGTCCGCTATTTCTTTCTTGAGGAACCACTCATAAGGCAATTAAATTGCTCTGCTCAGCTTGTATGCTATCACATTGGATTTCCCCAGGGTATGCATTGCTAACAGAAAGCACTGGGTGTATATAGTCCACTGCTATACTCTTAGAGCCTCGCGACAAAGGGGTTAGGACCTGGTTCCTCCTTGTTTGTTTAAGTACCAGACCACTGACATGTTGTCTGTCTGAATTGCATTTGTACCCAGAGGAAGATAGTCCTGGAAGTAATGCAATGCCAAATGTACTGCTCTCATCTCTAGGACATTGATATGCAGCTGTGTATCTTGATCAGTCCATGTGTCTAGGGTTGTTCTTCCCTGAAAATGCCCCCCCCCACCCTATCAAGGAAGCCTCCGTAGTCACTGTGGCCGCTGGTGAGGGTAGAACAAAAGGACAACTTATCGTGATGTGAAGAGAGGTCAACCACCACTGAAGATCCTTTTTGCATGAGTTCATGATCATTATAAGGTGATAAGGTGAGACACCAGGAGCTCTTGTTAAGACCATTGAGTGAACAACAGCCACTGCAGACCAAGCGGTATGGCCACGATTACAGCTGCCATCATGCCTAACAATTTTAGAACTTCTGATGCTGGAGCTTTGTTTTTGCATATTAGATTGTGGACCTACTGATGGAGAAATACGACTCTTTCTACTGGAAGTCTCAGCGTGGTGGTGGTGCTGTCCAATTCTGCTCTGATAAAAACGGTATGTTGCAATGGTGACAAGGCAGATTTTCCTAAGTTTATCGTAATGCCCAGCTGACCGCAGAGTGAAAGAGTGGTTTCCTTGGCTTGAATGAGTTGATGCCTAGTGGTGGTGAGGAGCCAATAGTCTAGGTATGGAAACACCTGGAATCCTAAATGTCTCAGGTAAGCCGTGACTACTGTCATGCATTTGAACACTCTGGGGGCTGTAGTGAGACCAAATGGCAGGGCTCAGAATTGGCAATGACTGGCTTCCAGCTGGAAGCACAGTTGATCCCTGGATGGTCTGGCCATTTTTATGTGGTAGTACACATCCTATAGATCTATAGAGCACATCCAATTGTCTTTCCCTAAACAGGGAAGTGTCGAGTGAAGCGTGACCATCTGAAACTTCTCTTTCTTGACAGATTTGTTTAGTCTGCTGAGGTCCAGTATAGGTCTCCAGTCCCCTGTCTTTTTTGGAACAAAAAAGAATCTTGAGTAAGTTCCGGATCCTATCGGGTCTGCTGGAAATGGCTGGATGACTTTTTTGTTAGCAACAATCAGACCTCTATTGTTGCCTGTTTCCTGTAACTGGGTGGAACAGCCAGGATTTTTCCTGTCAGTGGAGGGGGTGTGGTAAAAGGAATGAAATATCCTCTGGAAATGATGCTTTGTACCCAGATGTCATTTGTTATTTTGACCCAGGTGTCTGGATACAAAGATAAGTGACTCCTGACTGCCTCCAGAGTAGGACAGTCGGGCCTCCTTTCAGAAATGCTGGTAGGGCTTCCCAAAGAAGTGATCTCTGTCGTCCTGGTTTTGCGGACCCCCTCTGCCATGAGGGCGGTGTCTTCCATTATTGCCCCCTCCTCTGCCCCTGGAGGGGGTTCACCACGTGTGTCCTGAAAGGCTCCTTGGGCTTTTTGGAACCACATCTTTCCTCCCCTTTGACCCTTGGGGTGGGGTCTGGTAGGGGTGGAAAAATGGACTCCGACGGCAGACATTCTTTCCTTCTTGCTCACACCTGGTCAAAGTTTCCTTAACTTTGGTCCAGAAAAGGGACGAGCCATCAAAAGGGGTATTTACAAAGGATGACTTGAAGGGCTCTGAGAAAGAACACAAACACATCCAGGAGTGTCTCCTAAGAGCAATTCCTGTACCCACTGCCCTGCTCATTCCATCAGCTGCATATGAAATGAGACGCATGGATGAGTTAACTATGGAGGTGAGGGTAGCAAGCTGGGAGGCAACATTATCTGAAGCTCCTTCAGCTACTGTACCCTGAAGAAAATCTCAGAGCTCTTTAAGGAGATCTCTTTGCAATCTAGTAAAATGGGTTAGATAGTTGAGCAAATGCAGTGCAAAAGTCGCTGAACTGTAAGTGTGCTTCCCATATCTATCCATGATCCTAGAATCTCTGTTAGGAAGATAGATAAAAGAGGAAGTTATTGAAATTTTCTTTTTTGGTGGCTGCCACCACTACCATGACATCAACTGGCACATCCTTGGTCAGAAAAGATTTGTCCTGGGGAGCAGAGATAAATTTATTAGGCTTCCTGGGGACAGTCTCCATGGTGTCTGGAGACTCCCACGGTCTTCATGAGACCAGCTGCATAAACTCATCGAAGAGCAGAGACACCCAAGAGGTGGAGGGCTGAGACCCGAAAGGCTTCAGGAGAACCAACTCTTCTTCAGTACAATTGGTGGACTGCCAGTCACCCTTCTGCCTAAGGATTTCTAGTATCTCAGCAAATGAGATATCCTCAGAGTAGGACCCTTCTGATTCATCCAAGTCAGTATCAGATGTCAGGGATGCCTATGGGGAGTCTACATGCTTCCTCTTACAGAATCTCTTCTTGGAAACCTCATCAGTGGGAGCTTCTGGTGAGGTCTTGGAAGAGCATGGGCCACCCAATGGGGCTTCCTGAGGCTCTGGGTCTCTACGCTTGGCAAGGATCTGTGAAGCAGAAGCAGACACAGGTGCTTTAGGGGAGGAGGAAGCTGGTCCTGAGGTTGAAGATGTCTTAAGAGACATAACTCTCCTCATGGCTTCAAAGGCACCTCTGTGCTGATGTGAAGGGACCAACGGATCCGAGGAAACAATCGATACCCCAGCACCGGGACAGTGGGCTCCAAGCCAGAGGTAGGAGCCAAGCTCATCCGAGCTGAAGCCCCGAGAGGCAAAGTCTGAACCAACAAGTCGGTCCGACTCTCCTCCCCGGACCCGACCAGAGAGTGTCAGTTCCTAGAGTCCTTGATCGGTGCCAAGCACGTCAGAGTAAATGGAGCAGAAGACACTGGAGCAGGTGTCGGCTCCGAAGGCGCCACGATTAACAAGTCTGACTTCTCTGGCTCTGAAGGACCTGTATGGCTTGGAGGAGGAAGAGTAGTAGCTGGTAAAAGGGTCTTCAGCTCCAAATCTGCTTGGGTCAGAGCCGATAAGAATTTAGCAAAGGCCAGTACCTGTAAAAGCTTCTGCACCACACGATCCACATCCAAATCAGAAAGGCTAATCGAAGACTGAGATGAATGAATCAAAGGTGGTTCCAACTGTAAAAGTGGAGATTTAGGTATTTTGGATACCGGTTCCAAAACTGGGGACCGGCTTGGAAAGGATAAGACAGTCGGGTCCAAGGTCTTTGGAACCTGCGACAAAGACGTTTTCGATTTCTTACTTTCAGAAGTCTTGGAAGAATTTGAGGACTTACTGGATCCATCTTGGTCACTCAAAGCCCCTTGAAAGAAGGTCTAAGTAAACCCCTGTCAATCAGTTTTCTCTTTCTCTCCTGGAGAACCCTGGAAGATAAAGAATGACATATAGAGCAGCTTTCTTGGAGATGCAATACTCCCAAACAATAAACGCAGTTTACATGACTGTCAGTGACAGACGTTTTCTGCCCACATTTAGGGCATTTTTTTAAATCCTGATTTAGGGTGTTTGTCTTGATCAGCCATATTATCACACACAGAATCAAGAGAGTGCTGTAAACTGGACACACCCAACAATAATACTACTCAACAAGCCCTTTAAAAACTGTGGGCTAAACAGTAGTCACACACATAAAAACAATTTTTCTACAGTGAAGATATGTAAATATATCAAAATTGTGACAGAAAGTCACTGTCTAAAGGCACACAACAATACTAAACACTACTATTTCACACACTAAATCTAAACTTTAACTGTAATTAATTTAAACCTGTGACAAAGGTCACTATCTAATCACAGAGTATAATCTAAACTAGTAATAAAGATAGCTGTGACAGAAAGGTCACTATGTAAGCACTATAATCTAAACTAAAAAAACGAGGCCTAATAGCAATTTAAGCAAAAGGCACACCAAGGGAAGTGAAACTACACAAAAAAGCTTTAAGAGCTTATCTAAGTATCTAAATCTATTATATAAATAGAATTATCAATATTAAGAGAAATATTTGAAGAAAAAAGGTTTTTACTGGACCGAGCTAGCAAGAACCTCCGATCTATTGCAGCAGTAAACTATATCTGAGGTAACTCTAGGTGCATCATGGGATAGGGACTTGGTCTCAAGCTATCTGAAGACCTCGAGCTTTGTAGTAGGCTACATAACTTTTGGTAGGGATTCTCTATCTAATTGCAAACCCAACTCATTTAAACAAACACATCAACTCAGGTTCCACTCTTGACTGGCCCTCACCTCCAACCCCAATCTTTATTATAACCTGTCTACCCTGCTCAACGTCCTTAGTGATCACCATCCTACCTTCATTACTAGACTTTCTCTCCAGCTTTACAAAGACTGTCAAAAACTCTCCAGTTTTAACCCAGATACTTTCAGTCATCTGCTCTCTTCAATTAACTGCTCCTTCTTCCACAATATCCTCCTTGAGGAAGAAGCCCTATCTTTTAACAACATTTTTCTAGAAATGCTCAACTTCTTAGCCCCTATTAGGAAACTAAGGATCAAAACTTATTTTGTCCCCTGGCTAACAGAGCACTTATGAATAACAGAGATAGTGTGTGGAAAAAATGGAAAAGATTAAAATCCTCCACTAATCTTCAAACCTAGAGAGAGCTCCTTAATGTAACCAAAAAAGGTAACCCTTGATAAACAAAACTGTTTCCATAAACCACTTCATAACCCACACTCTAACCCCCTAAAATTGTGGAAATGTGTAAATAAGCTACTACATCCTGGGTGCTCATCTTCCCCCAACCTCTTTCCTAACAGCTCTCCCACAGATACTGCTAGTTTCCTTAATACCTTCTTCATTGACTCTATCTGCACCCTGACCAAAAATGACAATATCTGTGATGCTGCATCCCCTATTTCAACCATTCTACAGTCTTTTCTCTCAAACCTGTCTCCCCAACCTATATCAAGTCCCTTCTTTCTAAACTTAAACTTGTTCTCCACCAGTTGATAACTCACCTTCACAATTCCTAAAAATGGCTGCTAACTCTATCGCATATCCCATTTCCATAATACTCAATAGATTCATTCATGAAAACACTTTGCCTAATACCTGGAAAAGATTCTATGTCATACCCCTTCACAAAGGCAGTAATGCAACTGATCCCTCTAATTTCAGACCAGTTGACATCCTATCTCCCCTGTCAAAAATGTTGGAAAAATGCATTCACAAACAGTTCCTTAATCACCTCCTCCAAGAAAATCTTCTATCTCCCTCTCAGCATGGCTTTCGCCCAAAACACAGTAGTGCTGCTGCTCTTATATCCTTCATAAATGCCATTGAAAAATCCTGTGACAATAATAAGTTAGTTTCCTTCTTGTTTCTTGATCTATTCAAAGCCTTCAACACTGTTTCCTATAGACTACTTCTATCCAAACTAGCTTCACTAAACCTTTGTAACTCTTCAATATCATAGTTCTCCAACTACCTCTAAAACAGATTTCAGGCTTTAAAATGGCATTCTTCCTTCTCTCCCTTCCTACCTGTTCAAACTGGGGTTCCCAAGGCTCCAACCTTGGACCCCTACTTTTCAATATCTTTATTAATGACCTTCACTCTTCTTCCCCACTCTCTACTATTATTCAACATGCTGATGATTCCACAATCATCTCCTGCTCTGACATTACTCACCTTCATACCCTCATCCAAGAGCACCTTCACTCTGTCGAAAGATGGCTTATGTTTAACCAACTGTTACTGAACCCTAAGAAAACTAAACTTCTCCTATTCCTCCCTACAACTCTCCAACATCATAAAACTACCTCTTCTGTCTCCTCCCTGGACAACACAACCATCTCTACTGAACCTCACACAAAAGTCCTTGGAACTACTATCAACGACCACCTAAAGTTTGATCTTCACACTCAGCAGTGCATTAAAAAGACAACAAAAACTCAGACTCCTATACAGACATAAAATATTTCCTCACTCATTTCTGCAGACTCTCCACTGCTCAAGCCTTCCTACTCCCCACACTACTCTACGCAGCCCTATACTCACAAACCTCCAATCTAATCTTCTTACTAAATTAGAACTTACCTATAACAAAATTGCAAGATTTGTCTCTAACCTACTCCATCAAACTCATCACTGTATATCCCTAAAATCCTGCAATGGCTGAAATTTCGGCACCAAATTCTATTACCCCAGATTCTCACAGCTCATTCAGTCTTACATGATTCATCATTTTGCTCCTCTCATTAAGTCATACACTCCCAATCATGCTCTCCGTAGCTCTCAGTAGAACCTACTGCAAGTTTATATGCCCAGCAAAAATACTGATAAACTATTCTACAGCTACTCCATTGCAAATGCTTGAAGCAAACTACCACTACATGTCAGATCTATCACTAACTCCAGCTCCTTTAAAATAGCACTAAAAGATACCTACCGTAAATCATAGTCATGCCTTTGCAATGACCCAACATAACTTGTCTTCCTGTTTTCTATAATTTTTCTTTGTTCCCCCCTAAGCTGCATCTTTTAAAAAATGAATAAACTCTAATTGGACTGTTGCCCCCTCAGCTTCTATTACTGTATTCTTTCACTTATTTCCTACCTACTTTGATTTTTCACATACTTAATTACCAAGGGTTTTTTCCTGTTTTTACTTCTACACTCAACCTCTCACTATAGCTATCTTCCTATCTTGGCTTATAACTGTACGCAGATATTCTTCTTGCATTTATATACATCCTCCTTATGCAGTTTTCTGTCTGACTTGCTTTTGGCAAATTTGTTATATGCATTTTTGCTTTTCTAATTCCTGTCTCACCTAAAAAACAAACGAAAAACATGTCCTTCCTTGTGTCTCCACTGAAAAAGGGTCTCTACCCAGTTGGACTAACCTGGTTAACAAATGTCAAATAAATAAAATAAATGAATAAAGCACTCCTCAAAAACAAGTCCGAGTCATGACAGGTGGAAGACTGGCTCCAGTTAATCTGTACCATACCAGTCTAGAGAAAGCTATTATGGGATTTTTAATATGGTGTTGGAGGAAGCTGGTGTAACTTCCAGAATGTTTTTTTTTTTAATATCATAGGAGAGATCTGTGGTAATCAACACTGTCATGTAAAAGATGACATTTCAAGATACTGAAATCCTTACTGGATAGAGGCTGAGTTCAGCCCCCCCCCCCCCCCAAAAAAAAAAAAAGCTGCAAAGGTTCTTTCTGTTTATATTACAAGACTAATATGAAAAATTGAAATCAGATGCCAATACTTCATAATATTACTGATTTCAAAGCATTGCTCCTGTCTTTTAAATTCAGATATTATTTATAGTTTCTGAAGGTTAATCGGCTGAAAAATGTACAATGTCCTAGTAGCCAATATGTTTCACATTATCTCACTGATACAATAGCGGAACACTGTGACCATGAAAAAAATCTGCTTTAAGGAGGGTGGATAACTGAAACCAGATGACATTTTTCAACTGTTCACAAAGCACTGGCTGTGAATATAGGATAAATAACTGAAGCATTAATAGGCATGTAGGGTAAACTAACAGTGTGTGTTTCACATGAGCTACATCTGACTTGGCATGCTTTCAGGCCATAAATTAAATTTGTCTCCCCTGCAATATTAAAACTCTGAATGCTATCTCTGGCTCATCTTGTGATGAAAAGGCTATTTCCTTCTATAGGAATCTGTGAAAATCAGTTTCTGCTGTATCCCTTATGGGGGACGTCACAACAAGAAAGCCATTGTCCTTTGATCAGTCACACCTTTTCCCTTGGAGATATAACCCTGTCTCCAGCTCTCTGAGTAAGTGACTGTTTATGTTTTGTCTTTTCTGATGATGTATGACTACAGCCTGAAATAAAAATCTTCAGCATGTGGTGGGAGGATGGAATGTGGTCATATTTTGACCCAGTTATGTAGGAGTTATTATGCTACAAACTGTGTTTCTCTTTGCCTTCTTTAACAGGTCTTAATGGATGTAAAATCAAAGAAACTCAGATGAATGTTAAAGTTATTCATGTACAGCTTTAAAACAGACACAAAGAGCTGTCTTTCTTTTTCTGTTAAATGTGGTAAAAGGGCACTCACAACTTTTTGTTGCGTCTTCCAATGTGTTTTGGTTTCCTGGATGTCTGCCTTACGCAAATAATCTAGTCTTCACAATATGCAATTATGGACACAAATTGCAAAACAAGCTAACTTGTCTTTGCATGTTCTACCTTTATGCATAACAAAGTGAACTGCAGATTTTATCAGAAAAAATAAGAAACTAAAATCTACTCCATCCTGAACCTAGATACTGTACTGAATCCATTGCTTTTATTGTGAATGATTTACTAAGCACAACCCTCTCGACATGACCTTGTTATGCTTGACATCTGGAAGACAGCGGCCTTTAACATGTGACATACACAAGCCATTGGGTGGATATGTGATTAATTATCTTGGAACAGCAATGCTTACTTATTTAATTTATTTTTAGTTTAGGTTGACTGAATGGAGCATAATTTATTTACATATTTTTATAAATATTCCATTTACTTTCCACACTGTGTTAGATAATATACATGTTCCACTTTTGCACAAACCTTTGTCCTTTGCATATCACTCATTATACAAAACACAAATACTTCTATTGTTTGTCTTTTTGGCTTTTCCCGGTTAGGGGTCGCCACAGCGGAACTCCGGTCCGCTAATGATTGGCAGTAGATTTTTTATGGTGCCAAGTTGCCAGCCCGACGTCCAACCTTCAGCGAAGGCACACCCCTTCACGCATGTCTTTCGGAGGCCACTCGACTGCGGGGAGGACATGCAGACTCCACACAGAAAGCACTCCAGCTGTGAATCGAACAGGAGAACCTCTTGCTGTGAGACAACAATGCTACCGCTGTACTACCGCAGCTTCCTTCACTGACTAACTAGGGGTGTGGTATAAGACTGTGGAAATGTGTTTGGTAAAGGGGGACTGGTCACTGTAATTACACAGATGGTTTTCTTGAAGGTGTGATTTAAGTAGTTTTTTGAATGTAGCAGTGTGGTTTTGTAGCTTGAGTTTTTGGGGTAGTGTGTTCCATAATTTTGCAACATCATTAAGGAATAGAGATTCTTCTGACCTGTTTTTACAAAGAATGACTTCTACTAGGGCTTTTTTACTGGATTATAGTTCCTTGTTTGTGCTGAGGAAGTTTAGTAGATCTGTTCGGGCAGGGGTTTTGTCTGGGTGGTACAGTATCTGATGGGCTAGGTTGAGTTGGTGGTAGTGAAGTAGGTTTGGAAATTCTAACCAGTGTAACTTATGCAGGGCTTGACAGTGGTGTGAGCATGATTTAGCATTGGTTGCAAACCTAACTATTTATTTGTAACATGTAGCTAGTTTGTTAAGGTCAGTCTTATTGAGATTTGTTAATACTGGGGATGCATAAAGTAGGGTTGATGGGAGGTGAGTTCTAGCTATGGTAGTTCTGGATTCTGGGGTTAGGAATTTGTTGCTACGATAGAGACAGTCTAGCTTTTTATGGACTTTGGAGATGGTTAGGGTTATGTGTTTATTATATTTAAGTTGGTGGTCAATTGTAATTCCATGTAATTTGGCTTTGGGGACAGGAGTTATGGGTGTGTTATTGTCTGAGAGAATGGAGAAGGTGGATTCTATAGTCTTTGTTGGGCTGAATAGTATTAGCTGTGTTTTGTGGTTGAGTATTAGCTGAGAATTGTTTAGCCAGTTTTCTATTTCAGAGAAGGATTTTTGGGTTTAGGTTTGTAGCAGTTGGATGTTGGGTGCGTTGCAGATGAGGGTAGTGTCATCTGCGTATTGGATAATGTCAGCTTTTGTGGTTGCTAGGTGGAGCTGGTTTGTAAAAATATTGAAGTTATTGAGTTGATAAAGCCTAGAAAACATTATGCCTGTGAGTTAGAGGCAGTGTACATTTCCCAGTCTATAGAGGGGTAGATAATTATCCCATGAATAGGATACTTGGATGGTGAGCACCTCTAGTAAGTCTAGATAAAAGTTATGAGTTTCATGGGTCATAGAGGGTGACCTGCAGCTGGCCATTACATGGTAGGGAACCTTATCTATGGAGACTTGCATATGGATGACCTTTAGGGTATCATTTTGTTTAAACAACCTAGAGCTGTATTTGCTGCTAACATAGACTGAGACAACTCCACCTTTCACCTGTCTGTACTGCTACTGGTCTAAATGTGTGGAAGGCACTGTAGCCTTCCACTGCCAGAGTACTTTCTGCAGGTTTAAACCTATTCTTGGTAACAGATTGATGTCTACATTCTCCAGAGAGAGCAGACATTGTAGGGTGCAGAGTTTCCTGTTTAGGCTCATACATACCTCTCAACTGTACATATTTTTGCCTCATATTTTTAGTCCGTTCCTCAAAAAATCTGTGGTTTTCTAGCAACTCAATGAGGAATGAAATCACTAAACAGTGACACAAATATGAGTTTCAGACTTTTTAACCTTCAGAAAATGCATGCTATCACAAAACCTGTTATTCTATCAACTTTCTAAGTTCATAAGGGCAGCATTTATAATCTGTCCCTGTTTTGTGGTCTTTGTCTCCCCACTATTTTACGCTTTGTCCGGATTTCTTTTGCTAAGAGGTTGAGAGATACAGCTCATAGCATTGAGATGTAACACCTTAAGGTTGCTTTGAGCTTTTATTTTTCAGTATGTTGGCAGTTTTGCCATTTTGATGGCTGTAAGGGAATAGGTAAAGTTTTACCTGATATTCAAATCGTTCAACTTGGACAGCTATGTGTTTTGAGCCACAAAAAAAGATGTGGCGGACCGAAAATTCACTGAGAAATGATTAAATTAAAGAAGGACAGACACAGCAGTGCAAGATGAGCTAAGTCATAAAAAAGACACCTGGAAAAAAAGTCAGTATAGTATTTCTGCAAACTTTGAACAGCAGTAGAGAAATAGCATAATAATTATGTACCTCCATCCTCCTTGTAACATTGCCACTGTGCAGATGTGCACACCTATGTCTTAAGTGATAATTTAACAAAGGTGTTTAAAAAAGCTCTGAAGCCAAGGAACTTCATTTCTTTAATGAATTTGTAAGAGAGCTGTGTCTGTATTTTATCAGGAAGTATGCTCCACTGAAATACCAAGCATTTTCAATTCAGTAATCAACTTAATGATTAACATACACTTTTCCATCACAAAAACAAAGCTATCCCTCGATTGCAAAAAACATTCATAATGCATAGGCAGCTACAACCACCTCTGTCTTCACAAACCTTGTAGCCAAAAAATATAACATTTTTACCTAAGAGAGAAGTCATGTTAGCTTCATAACCAACTTTTTTTTTTCTGGAAAGTTATTAAAGACATTATACACCAGCACTAACTCAAATAACTCGCACAACTTGGGTAGAGATCTAGATATTTAACAAGGATCTTATTACTTATGCCAGCAGTCATCCACCTCTATCCTAACAAACTCTTAAACAAGTTTAAATCACCCTGACAAAGTAAATTTTTCTCTTTCTCTGCACTGCCTTCTTAGTTCTGACCCCTCACTGCTACTACCATCCAGCAGCATTTTGAGAACTAACCTAAAAGCATAACCATAGCTCCGACTCAAATCATTCCCATGCTCTTCAGTCCAAATATGAAGAATGTTGGAAAAAAATCACTGTTTAAAGAAGTGCAAAATAGTGTGTATCTGCTATGATAATCCCCCCCCCCTTTTTTTTCTTGTTTGGGATATGTTGTACTAAGTTAGTTCCAATATTGTAGAAGCCTTTGATATTATTATATAAAACATGGGCTGGCAGATTGTCCTATGCACAAATGTCACATCTGATTGCCCAGTAAGCTCAACTAGTGATTATGTTATTGTCTTTAACAGCAGCACTTGAGATGTACCTAGGTTTGATGCTCAACTTGGAAATAAATAATGTTTAATAACAAAGGACAAAATTAATTGTTGATAGATCCCGTTCAATATTTATTTCATGCATGGTATTATTTTGGTTTATAAATAAGGAAATGTATTTCAATGGAGATAATTCACTTTATCTGTGCGTTTACAATCTGATACTGTTTTTCACTCAAAATCATAGTGTAGGAAATAGCTGTACATAGTTGCGTAGAGAAAAATAAGACTTGCATTCAACTGATTATTTGCCTGGGCCTCTCGCCTGAACTTTCATTGAATGGTTAGAGGGTAGATGTTCAAAAGAAATCCTTATATGTCATAAATTTAGCCTGGACATTTGCCAAGAAATTTAGTACCACAGTTATGTCTTATGGAGACTTTGACAGTTAGGAAAATAAGGGAAAAAACTGAGAAGGAAGGATTAAATTAACCCCCAATACTGAATGACTTTTTTTTTTTTTTACTGGAATGCTAATGCAATCTGGAAGCCCATGGAAAGAGATAAGGTATTTGGGTATGTTAAGACATACAGCTCTCAAATAGTCAGCTTACAAGAAATGCATGGTGATACAACAGAAACTTAGATGTTACTTATTATTGGGTATAGGATGGTGGTGGTTGGAAACTCTCACCTGGAGGAAGAAGGGAGACAGGAACAGAACTGCTCCTCCATAAGGGAATGGATTTTAGTATTCAAGAACAAATACAGAATAATCAAGGTATATTCAATGGGTCACAGAAAATAATCCTCCAGGTACCAGTTTAACATAACTAAAATAAATAATGCATGCGATTATGCAAGCAATGATGCCCAACAGGGTTTGTTTTAATGTGTAATTAATGCCTGCCCAGGGGTGTTATGAGGCCCGATGCCACAGTTGCAGGGCCTCTGCACCACTGGAAGGGTGTTAATTACACATTAACACACACCCTGTTGGGCATTATTGTGCTTAGAGAATGGACTCTCTGTAAATTTTTTGTGTTTTACTTACTTATATATATTTATTACTATATATATTTTTAGTATGGTTTTGATGTAAAATAGTTCCTCCACCTAATGTTTCAAACTTGCTGTAGTATATGTTAATGATGTTGGAGGAAGCATTTTCCAGCCAAAATACATTTAAAAAATAACTTAGTTATTGACTTTATTGTTTGGTCCTTTACTCCTAAATCGTTTGGTTGGCAGTCACTGGAGATTGAAATTATTAAATAATGACATACATTTGAGCTTCAGACTCTCTTTTTTTTTTTTTTTTTTCCTTCAGAAAATTCATGCTAACTTAAATTCTTTACTTTAGCAGCTTTGTAATTTTATAAGAGCAATAATTACTTTAGGATTTATCCAGATTTCTTCAGATGAAAGGTGCAGAGGCTTGCAAACCTCATTACTTCTGCTAGTAGTCATCACACATGCACGCGCGCGCACACACACACACACACACACACACACACACACACACACACACACACACACACACACACACACACACACACACACACAATCTGCTTCACAAAAAATGAATGCTAATGAAAGCCCGGTTAGTGTAGCAACTTTCTAAGTTTATAATAGCAATATTTAAAATCCGTCCCCATTTTCAGCCCTTTGTTTCTCCATTATTTGTAGCTCTGTCCAGATTTTTCGTGCTGAGAGTTACGCAAAGAACTTATGTGATGTTGGAAGGGATCGCTAGATCGTTCTCACTCTTCATTTTCTCTCTCTCTCTCTCTCACACCCACAATCTCTCTTCTGCTTTCATGCACACATTCACTCACACACGCAGGCAGCAACATAAACATACACATTCACAACCATCTCTCTCTTTCTTACTTTCATACACACACACACACACACACACACACACACACACACATTCTCTCTCACACACACACACACACACACACACACACACACACACAAAGCAGAAGTGCTACTTTGCCAGTGTAAAATAGCAGCTTAACCGATTTCTCTTTCACCCTCATACAGGCATATACTTTTACACACAAACACATACACACACTTTTTTTTTAGTTTTATTTTATTTTACAGTCGATAAACACTAAGCACGTGTAAAATAATGGCAGCTGTTCTGTTTTCTGAGTTTGAATGGCTTGATATGCTGCCATGAAGCAGCAAACTTGTTTTTCAATGGGCATTACTTGTAAATACTCTGCTGGGGAAGGCTCCTTCTCCAATCAGGGTACTGATGTACATTAAGCCCATTCTCTAAATTACTTTAAAAGAGCAGAGGGAAAACTGTTGTAATGGAAGTTTTAGATGCATGGGAAAGGCTCTGATAAAGTGCCTTGCACAGGAAGATATTTTGTTAAATAAAGGGTTTGCAGATATGACAGAAATTTTTCAGAGAAGATAGCCTTTGATTACCTGGGAATTCCATGTCTTCAGAAGCTAGATCACAAAATGGCAAGGGAACACTTATACCCAATTCATTGTTTTTTACTCATTTACTCCAGAGGAGCTGTTGAGGTTTATAATCTTATTCCCAATGATCACATCCTGAGTTTTTTTTGTCAAATTTAAGCTATGGCCTTGCATTTCTAACAAATGCTCATATCTCTGGAGCCATCAGAGTTACTAAAGAACAGTAAATGGTAAACTGTTCGGCACATACATGTTTTTACAGTGGTAGTATTCATTAAACTAGATTTTATATGTCTTCATAAATACAGTAGATATTCATTATGTAATATTTTGCAGACAATTTACAATCTCTCAGTAGTTAATATACCATACACACATACTGTCTGCAGCATTTTGTTTATCCATCACTGAGATTTGATACAAGGCTGAGCAGTTGTGTCTGTTTTACATGGTTATTAATACAGTTAGAAAAATATGAACATTATGACAACAGAAATACATACTATGTAAGCAGCAATTAATATGTCTTAAGCAACACTACACAGAGGTCAAATATCAGTGCATTTGTGTTCCCCGTCATAAAAGCTTCAACATAAACTCTCTTTCAGTATATTATATGTACTAAGGTTTTGAAATTATTAATGCAAATATGAACAGGCTATATCAGATGTCTAGAGACATCACTTGGATGTAACTCCTGAACATAGGGAGGTGTCAATGGGTTGCAAGGAGTTAAAGACAACCGAATAATGTTAGATCATCCCCCACCCATGATACTATAAAGATGACACAGGATAGTTGTCGCTTTCTGTAACTCAGAGCATTTCAGTGAATGGTTCGCTACATTACTAGAGGGTTAGCAAACAGTTCATCTGGAAAGTCCTGTGTAACTTTTGCAGTGGTGGGACATATTCAAGTAAGTGAGTTAGTTTTGTAATGCAGAATGGCCAAAATTAGGACATGCAGAAAGTCTGTTTGGAATGAATGGCAAAACTGACTAAAACAGAAGCAAGATCAATAAGCAAGGGGAGACCATTAAGTGGGGCATGTAGTAATGACAGAAAAGGAGGAGCCAATCTTGAATATTGGAGCAAGACTTTAAAATTCAAATACTTCAAAGAGATGGTTTCTGACATCCCTTCAGGGGCCCAAGAAGCAGTTAACCTTCTGATTACAGGTCTTATATGGTGGAGAGGGTGTGGATGTTCTGAGAGATGCTACTTATTTGAAGAGCAAAAGTGGTCATAGAAATATTCAGAAATTATTAAGAAAGTTTATAGTTTTGTATGATCAAGTATTGACCTCAGTGGAAGAGATAGAAGACTTCCTGAAGGGGCTTAATCTAGCTAATCTGTATCTATAGGGGACAGTGGTTTTAATGCACCCTTTAATGTAGGATTTTGACTTCAGTTCTGACACCATTACATTGGGTTAGACTCTATAAAAGGGGAAACCCATCTCCTAATATGATTATGAAGACTACCTAATACAGCAGTGGAAACATAGCTGGCTCCATCTTTTTGCAAAGAGTAGCAATTGCTTCCATCAGACATATGGAGAGAGACATGACTGAGGTCTCAGATTATGTCACAGGCAGGTAATAAGCCTAGCCTTAAGTAACATTCCACCTTCTCCAAGGAAGATACCACAATACAAACAAAAAAAAGACTGACTTTCACAATTGATTTACTTTCTGGTGTCAGTCCAAGGGGATCCAATATCTGTCATCCTGGGATGACATGGTCAACAGGCTATGCTGCTTTGCCAGAGATGGTCTGCATCTGTCTACTAGACCTTTGGATACTGGCAAAGGCATTAGCTACCCCTATTTTGACTTTTTTAGGCAGTGACAAATTAACCAACCTCTCAACATAACAAGATCCTCTCTGGATAAACTCAAAGTACTGCGGCTTAATGCTAGGAGTTTAAACAAGCAATTACACTCCCTGGAAGCACTTCCCACTTTGGAAGATGCTGGCATCTGTGGAGTCACCGAACTGTGGTTCAAAGGCACAGAAAGCACCCGGGCCATGCATGGCTACAATGCCTTCCATACATTCTGAACACAAACTGAGCATAAAAGCATCACAGGACTAGGGGTATCAATCTTCATTAAGGATAAGTACACCTCAAGACTTGTCAAATAGTACTGACTCTCTTGAGCTACTTCAGATCCAATTAACTATAAGCAAAGCCCACTATCACACCATAGCTAGCTAGAGGTCCCCCACTATGAAACAGAAAAGCATACTGCAATACTGCATACCTGGACTTACTGGAGTCACTTGCCATATAACCCAACACCTTACTCATGGGTGATTTTAATGATCCTACCAGTGACTGGGAAACTTAGATGGCTACAAAAATGCTGGCTCAGAGGCTCTTGGATGTCATCAATGCAAATGCTGTGGAACAGCTAGTCAACACACCCACATGAGTTTCAAATGTCCTAGACATAGTAATCACTAAAATGAGAGAGCACTGAACACCCCCCACACGTAATGTCCTATCTGGTAAGATCAGACCATAAATCAGTCTCATTCAGTGTAATTATAAGACAAGATACCCCATCAAGCTCAAAAACACTTAAGAATTTGTCAAAGAGAAATTACCCCCAACTACCCTACTAAGTGATGGTATAAGAAGTTTCAAAGCCCACAAATTAAAATCAACCCAGTGAACTAAGGTCTGTACATCCACAGTTCAGAAAGCAAGTAAAAGGAAAAAATGTGTGGATCTAACATGACCGAAAAAAACACATTTATTTAGAAAGAAAAGTAAGTGCTTTGTGCTGAAATATCAGTGCATTTCTTCATTCATAAAAACAATACACCATACAGTCCTTATATATAAAATCCTTAAAGAAATAATTAAACAATACATCAATTAATGTAATAAACTACATGTCTTCAATAAAGGTCTTAAAGTCACAGTTCCATTCAGCCCAGGTTTCCTATATGCCTGTATGTTAGTAATCCATCTTAACTTGGCATTTTCTACCCTATTCACTATGTCACCTCCCCTGGTATGTACTGTAAACATTTGTAAAACTAAAAAACTAAATGTATGTCCTTCACAGGATAATACATGTCTATATAGGGGGCTGGTGGCGTTTTGATTCCTAATATACCCAATATGTTCTAATATACGTTCCCTTAAAGTTTTATTAGTTTTTCCTACATAAAAACATGTACATTGATTGCAGTGTGCTAGATATACCAAATTACTACTAGTGCAAATAGAACATAGTTTAGGGGTATATCTAAAACCAGTTTGTGGGTATATGAATGTCTTTTCTAAAGATATATACTTACAAGCTGTACGCAAATGACAGGGATCTGTCCCTGCAATAGCTAATGATATCGGCTGCTTTATTTTCTAGGACCATAACATAGTTGATGCTTATGAGATAAAACTATTCTTAAAGCAAAATTTTGGAGTAGGTCCAACAATCCCTCCAATCTTATCACCAGTCAACAAAATAGGCCAATTTTTATGTATGATTTGACAAATAGTCCCTATAGCATTAGTATATGTCAAGACAATCCTACTTTCAGTGAACGAACACTTTTTTTTCACTTCATAGGTAGATACTAGGCTATTGGCCCTAGGGCCTATATAACCCTAGCCAAAAAGGTACCTTGGCTTTTGCCACCCAAGAAAATTATTTTCCTGTGCCCCTGTCAAGCAGAGCCACAGAAGTGATCCCCGGGGTGAATTTCCTATTTTGCATCCAATCATCAAGATTTTTCTAGAAGAGTGCTAATGAGGAGCTCTGTTTGACAGATAGGAAGTCTGTTCCAGAGTATATGAAGTCTCTGGGATAGGAATCTATCCCTCCAGCATGTTCTGTTTATTGTGGTGACAAGGTTTAGGTCCCTAGAGCATGTAGCTTGGAGGGATTGGGATTTATATAGCTCTGGGTTTGACATAGCTTTGTATGTTAGGCAGAGATCACCTCTGAGTAGGCGACACGTGATGGAGTAAAGCTGGAGTTTTTTGAGACGGTCTGCATAAAGTATCTGTTTGAGGCTAGTAATCCTCTTTGTGAGGTATTTCTGTGGCCTTTCCAATTGTTGTAGATGCCTTGTAAGGTACATACCAAAAGGGGTGTTGTACTGTATAATGAGTGATGAGTAGAGGGGAACAATGACCTCTTTTTTCTGGATGAGAAACCTTTTGTGATTAGGTGTGCCACGTAGAAGGATTTCCTGACCACTGTGGCTATGTGATTATCAAAGGAGACACTACTGTCCACCTGTGTCCCAAGGTCTTTTGTCACACTTTCAGTGTTAAGTAGACTACCGCCTATGTGGTAGTTCATGGGTACAGGGTTTTTACCAAAGGGGATGACAATGCACTTTTTGGCATTGAGCTTGAAGCCATGGCTTTGACACCAGGCATCTGTCTCAGTGAGGCCCTTTTGTAGGATGTACACATCATTAGGAGTCTGAATTATGGCTCCTAGTTTGCAGTCATCTGCGAACGTAGTTAGCCAAAGACCTTCTGTGTTAGCCTGTACTTCAGGAGAGGTAGATACCAAACAAGAGAGGACCCAGGAGTGAACCCTGTGGTACTCCACTTGTCACTGGTCTGAAGTCAGATTTGGAGTCTGCAACTTTCACAGTGTGGGTTCTGTCAGTATGCCAGTTAGCATCACGGCCTGACATTTAACCACATTACGATATATATATATCCAGGATGCATGCTGTTTCGATGCAAAAGATTATATGCCAGCATTCTTTCCTATAAAGACTTCTTTCAAAAGAGCCTCCCTGTGTTTTTTTCTTAAACACGTATCTAAAATATCAATACTATCAAAAGCCACCTTCTTGCTAAACCTAAGAAAGATGGTGGTGCTCTCAAGATAGCATATGAGCCCATCTAATATATAAACAGGTCCCTCCTATAACAGAAATATATCATCAAAAAATGTGCACAATATTTCAAATAAACTAGAAAACTACTATAAGGCACCAAAACATATTCATATTCCCAATAGGCCATCACAAGATTGAAGTATTTATTGATACAAGCAGTGCCCACAGCTACGCTAGTCTTCTGTATGTCTTGTCATCAAACATAGATACATTATTCTCAATAATTAAATCTAATAAAAAAACAAACCAAAATATGTCATTCAAATAGGAACTATGTTTATGAAGAAGCGTTCTAAAATACTCAACACCCTCTAAGTTAGGAATCACTGTAAAAAGAGTACATACATCAAGAGTAACCAAGTAACATTGAGAAGCATCAAAATGTTAAACACTCTCATACAAAGTTTCTAAAAAATCCTGTGTGTCCTTTAAAATAGAGGAGATACTATCCACAACAGTTCTTAATGTGTTCAACGAAAATAGATAATACTGCCCAGTTAACCATCCTGAGCTTGACAAAACTGGCCATAAAGGAGGATCCCTTCCATCCTTGTGGATCTTCGGCAGGACATGAATAATGGGTATAAAAGGTTTCTCAACAAGAAGAAACAAATATGTATCATAACTAGTTAACCTGTTCATAAGAACATCACATAGCTCATCATGAACATGTTTAATCATTCTCTCAATGGCAGATTAATTTATAAGCAAAGAAACATCATCATCTGGCATATCTCACATCTTATTTAAATATACCAGTCTATCTAAAACCACAATTGCCCCACCCTTATCAGCAGGACGTGTTTGTATTAGTTCATTGTCCTTCAATCCATTTAAAGTATCCACTTCTTTTCTAGTCATATTATAAAATTTAGAAACCTTGTCATCTTTAAAATTTGCAGCAAGACAATCACGGATTTAGGTAAAACACAGTTCTGACAAAAAATGTAGTAAAACAAAGACAAATTGAGTAGCGTAATATTTTAATCATAAGAACAAAGCTTTCAGGTTAAACACCCTTCATCAGTATTAGCTCAATACACCTACTTAAGACAATTTATATAGACATTAATTAGATCACAGCCAATAAAAAGTCATCACATACTATTAAAAAAAACATCAGTCTTTTTTAAAAAATAATAAAATATTGCACAAGTACCAATATATAATGGAACAAATACATAAACATTAATGTCAACAGTTATGTCTCTGTTTTAAGATCGGTTTCAATGATACCATTTGATTTAAGCCAGGTAATTTATCTGCAGATAGAAGGAGTATCAATTTATATTCACTCAATTCTAATTTAGTGTTTATATCATCCTATCGATTGTCCTTAGTTATATTTCCAATAACTTTAAACATAAAACCATGCTCTAAATTAGTCTCATTTATATGCTTAGCTAGAGCATTTGTCAAGATCTTCCGTCTAATATCAGAATTATGTTCAATTATTCCATACTTAAGTCTTCTATTAGACTTACCTACATAGACACAGTTGCGTTTTTTGCACGTAGCCAGGTATACAATGTTAGTACTATTACAAGTAGCAGCACATTTGAATTCAAATCTTTTTCCAGTTTGTGTATCAAAATAATTCACATCTTTATCAATATAAGTGCAGCAACAACAATTATAGCATGGAAAAGTACCATATTTTTTTATCCTGGTTGAATTCATATAAATGATGTATTTGTTCCATTATATATTGGGACTTGTGCAATATTTTATTATTTTTTTAAAAAAAGATTGTGATGTTTCTTTAATAGTATGTGATGAATTTTTATTGGCTGTGATCTAATTAATGTCGATATGGTGTATTGAGCTAATACTGATGAAGGGTGTTTAACATGAAAGCTTTGTTCTTATGATTAAAATATTATGCTACTCAGTTCGTCTTTGTTTTACCATGTTTAACATTTTCCTGCAAGCCAGTCTCACATATTCTTAAAAATGTTTCAATGGATGAATTAAGCATGGGGAAAAGAACACTAGGCCTCTTCAAAGAAGTCATAGGGGTCTTAGTCTTGAACAGGAAACACTGTCTTAAGCATAACAGTTCGTGCTAACAGCCTCAATTGTAAAACTACATCACACACCTTAGATGAACATGAAGGTATAAATGAAAGTCCTTTATTTAACAACCCCACCTGTGTATCAGTCAAAACCTCTGAAGACAAATTCACAATTAGTGTGTCTTGGTAGTAGTTTTCTCCTTTAGATGTATAACCTCATGGTCTGTAGATAGCTTCCATTTTTTCCTGTCCCTGCTCCTACAACATTTGGATTGCATCATCTCCTTTTTCCCAATGGAGGCCAGAAGAACCAGCAAAGAAGCACCTTTCAAAAAATGAATTATTTTCTCCTTGGGTCTTGCTCCCAATTCAACAGAATTTACAGCTTGGTTCGTCACTTTACTCGAGGATGAAAAACATGAGGCGGAAGAAGAGATCCCAGTGGTAAAATCAAATGACCCATCTTTCTCCGCTGATGAACCACAGGGACAGGCAGCTGACATTTCCTTAGAAACAGAACAACTCCCGTGTTTCATATTTATATCTGCAGCACCAGTAGAGCCAATGATATCACTAGTTCTATACACAGCAGTCTCTGTAGAAATTCGAGGCCACACAAAAATGTGACCATTAACAAAATTATTATAGTATTGTCCCAGTTTCTTGGATTTAAACTGTTTGAGCTTACTTTCATACAATGACACATTCATATATATATATATATATATATATATATATATATATATATATATATATATGTATGGGTCTACCTGACAACGCCGACGATGAGAACACCGACACCAGAAGATCAAAAACTGAGATGACCGACGGATGAAAACCCCGATGCTAAGAGCACCGACATGTGAAAAGGTTGTGTAAGTATGTGGTAGTGACAGACGTTAGGGTTAGGGTGCGAGTAAGGTAAGTGTGTGATATTGACGGACTCTAGGGATAGGGGTGGGTTAAGTGAGTTAAGGTTAGGGCGCGGGTTAGGTGAGTGTGCAATAGTGACGGACCTTAGGGTTAGGGTTAGGGTTAAGGTTGTAGATAGTTGTGTATGTAAGGTTTAGTGCGGGTTTGTAAGGATTTTGGTATGCTTTTTGGACAGGGGATTTGTTTTGTTTGTTGATTGTCGGGATTGTGATGTGTCGGGCATGTGAGGTTTCGTGTTTGTGAACTTTCGGTTATGTGGTGTCGGTGATTTAGTTGTCGGTGTTGTAGTGCATCGGTGTTGTGAGGTACACCAATATATATATATATATATATATATATATATGTATATATATATATCTTCTAATTTCAGAGAATACAGTTCACTAGTAAATCTTCATCTCATACCATGCATAAGACTATCAATCTGACTAATTAACTGGGCTTCAAAGTCCCCTCAAATGTAGATAACACAGACTCCTGCAAAGGTGGACAGTAATGCTGTAAATAACCACTTATGCTGTTATGCAGAATTTGCTATACCTGACTAAGACCAGGTCTTGCCGAAAAAACATGCCATCTTGGTGAACCCCTAGTATAAACAGGTATACAAGAACAACAAAAAGAAACTAATGTCCAAGAACAAGAGGGAACTGCATCAGCAGTGGAAGAAATCCCTGTCTAGCTTAAATAAGTAAATTCAAGCTCTTGTCAAGTCATCAAACGCAAATTACAAAGCAAAAATAGCCTTCCTAGTTAAGGATTGTCATAAGCCATTCTCTAACTACACCTAAAATCTAAAAGGGAATACCCAGCTATGCACTGAAGTGGTTGTGGATGGAAACACCCATACTCATCTGGAGGAAAAGCCAACCTGATAATTGATGGATATGGAGCAAACTTCACCCGCCCAGTCTCCTCCAGTTATTCCCCAAAATATACCTGCTGCTATTCCTCAGCCTATTATTTCAAGACAGTAGGTCATATCGGCAGTCTCCAAGCCAAAAAAATGGCATGAATTTGGCTAGCCAACATCCAAGGTTACCTTTTAAACAACTTAAAACATGACCTAGCAGACCCACTGGGATCCCTGTTTAACTACAGCATGTGAACTAGCTATGTTTTGGTGGAATGGAGGACAGCAACAGTAAACCCTCTGCACAAAGGGACCATCAACAGATCCTAAGAATTATAGGCCCATCTGCTTGACTAGCCTCATCTGCAAGGCCATGGAAAGAATCGTTATGGACCTTATTAACAAGAACATAGGTAATCGCCAAACTCTGGACCCAACCCATTTATGATTTGTTAATGGTAGATCATGCCTGTTAAATATGGTTGGCTTCCTTGAGAAATTCACCAAGGCCCTGGATGATGGAAAGACAGTGCATACCATTTATCTAGACCTAGCCAAGGCATTTGAAAAAATCCCCCACATCATATATTACAGAGAAACTCTCCCAATTGGGAATTAACCCCTACATTACCAGATGGGGTTATTTTCCTGTGCCACTGTCCAGCAGAGACACAGAAGTGATCTCTGGGGTGTATTTCCTATTTCCCATCCACTCATCAAGATTTTTTTTGAAGAGTGCTAATGAAGAACTTTGCTTGACATAGATGGGTAGCTTGTTCCAGAGTATAGGAAGTCTCAGGGACAGGAATCTATCCCCCCAGCATGTCCTGTTTATTGTGGTGACCAGGTTTATATCCCTAAAGCATGTAGCTTGGAGGGATTGGGATTTCTTTAGGTGTAGCATGTCCAACAACTCTGGGTTTGACATAGCTTTATATGTCAGGCAGAGATCACCTCGGAGTAGGCGATATGCTATGGAGTAAAGCTGGAGTTTTTTGAGGCAGTCAGTGTAGGGCATTTGTTTGAGGCCAGTAATCCTCTCTGTGAGATACTTCTGTGGCCTTTCCAACTGCTGCAGATGTCTTGTGAGGTACATTCCAAAAGGGGCATTGTACTCTATAATGGGTCTGAGTGATGAGTAGAGGGGAACAACGACCTCTTTTTTCCTGGATGAGAACCCTTTTATGATGAGGTGTGCCACGTAGAAGGACTTCCTGAGTACTGTGGTGATGTGACGATCAAAGGAGAGACTACTGTCCACCTGGGTCCCAAGGTCTCTTATCACGCATCATGTGCCTGGCTTACAGCGCAGTCTCTGACCAGGCCCTGATGGAAATGATACATATTCATAAAGCAAACTGCAGGAGGGTCAGTTGCTCCAGGGATGTTAATCTAGCCTCAGAAATGAACAGTTCATGCTGGAGAGATAGATACAGCTCCCAGAGACTGTGACTTATTTGGAACAATCTTCCAATTAATGTGAAACAGAGCCCCTCCCTGACCCTCTTCAAATGCAACCAAGATCAATGAATGGGTGACCACACATTCACTCCCAGGGTGGTGCCCACATCCCTCCTGGATAGTCGTCGGTACTAACTACCATAATCCCTTACCTCTGCAAATCTTCACTCATTTAACCACTGACAATTGGTGCAGCTCGGGATACATATGGCCAGGCTTGTAAGAGCTCTACGACTGTTAGCCTAGTAACCTCCTATGAACCTGTTGCATTGTTTGGTATTTCACCTTTGGTGAATTTTAAAGGAATTCAATATGTTTGTACTTATTTCTTTAGAGCTTCTTTAAACTTCAACATATTATACATGAAATTTTCTTTGATATTTTTTCCCTGGGCCTCTGATGAAATTGGGCATTGTACCCAGTCAGAGTTTCCCAATAAATTAAAGCAGATAAGTAAACAAGTTAATTAACATTAGAAAGACTGTGACTGTCTGGCAGTCAGTGATAAAAATAATTCATGAAGTTGCAGCAATCCCAACCACTATCCCCAGCAATATCAAGAATGAAAACAGCTATAATGTATTTTAATCCAAGGTAATATGTATTTTAGTGGTACTTATCCCTGCAAATGACAATGGCTAGCACTACAATTTTCCCCATATTACTCTAACTTGTATTTCAAATTTTTTTTCTAATAACTTTACTAAGTTTATCTCAGCTTCACCTCTCAAAGTATACAAGCCTAGCTGATATCATCATATAAATATTGAAGTGTTTCTACTGCATCTGGGAGCAAACACTCTTGTTAATTCATTGTACAATACAGTATGTATACTTTTGGTATTAGAACACGTATTTTAGTCTGGAAAAACCTGCGATTAACTTGTTGCAAAGCTTTGTATGCTAATAAATGAATTGTTAATTACACAATTATAAAAAAAAATATTAAAATTGCTTATACGCTTTCTCTGAAAGTACTGCTTTATTACATCAGCTACATTTGCTTCATCTATGATACTGCATATTTACTACCTATGCTCATTTGAATTTAAATGGAACCCTTTTTGTAGCATGCACTGTTTGAAGGCTCAGATTATGGCCAAAAAAAGTATTCAAGAACCAGCACATCTCCTCAGTTAAAACATCAAATAAATAAGCATGTAACTAAATAACACACACACACACACACACACACACACACACACACACACAAATAAGTGATTTTCTTTATTTTTATAGAGGCTGCAATAAAAAGAGTGAACTTTTAGTTATGTACTCACCATAACTTCAGATGTTTGGGATCCATCTCGCCTACATTCTGACTGATGGGTTCGGAGCCGATCCCTCGGCTCCGACTCGGCACGCTTATGCCAAAGAGCGAAGTCTCTTATTGGCTGAGCTTACTATATCCCAGGATGCACCACTACCAGTCCCCCAGATCTAGTTTGTCCGCATACATGCACACATGCACGCTCTGATTATATAACATCGTCAGATGAACAAGATAAAAACAGTAGAACTCAAACCGTTCAATCTCTTCTGATCTCCAAGGCAGGGGGAAGGAGGGTGGGTATTAGGAATGTGGAGATGGATCCCAAACATCTGAAGTTATGGTGAGTACATAACTAAAAGATGTTATGTGATCCTATCTCGCCTACATTCTGACTGATGGGACAGCGTCCTAGCACCTGAATCCTGGGTGGCTCACTGGAAAACACTCCTGAGTACCGTGGAACCAAATGATGCTCGTCCTTTAGATGCCACATCCAATTTATAGTGGGAAATGAAAGTGTGCGGATTGGACCAAGTAGCAGCACAAATCTCCGATATAGCGAGCTTGGAATGAAAAGCTATAGAAGTAGCCATAGCTCTGGTAGAGTGAGCTTTGATAGATGTTGTAAGTTGCTTATTCAAGAAGAATAAGCCTGAGTTATGCAATCTCTAATCCATTTGGAGATAGTAGCTTTTGTGATGGTTTTACCCAATTTATTGTCTGAGAAGGACACAAACAACTGGTCTGACTTACGAAGTTGCTGAGTCCTGTCTAAATAGAAGCGCAATTGCCTGTGAACATCCAATTTATGGAGAGTGTATTCTGCTTCATTGGAGAATTTTGGGAAGAAAACTGGTAGCTCTAGAGACTGTTGGAGACAGAGATTAGAACAGACCTTTGGGACAAAGGATGGATTAGGCCTAAGTGATACTCTATCCTTGTGGAAAATCAAGTGCGGTGGTTTAATAGACAGGGCTTGAAGCTCTGAAACTCTTCTTGCAGAAGTAATTGCAACTAAGAAGGCAGTTTTCCAAGACAGATATTTTAACTCACATGTAGCAGCCGGTTCGAAAGGGGAAGATGTCAATGCACGAAGCACTAAATCTAGATCCCACGGAGGCGCAGGATGAAAAACTGGGGGTCTTAACAGACCCGCACCTTTAATGAAAGTTTTGCATAGTCTGCTGCTCATCAATGGAGGATCCATGGACTCGTGAAATTTAGAGATAGCCGCTAGTTGGACTTTAATAGTAGAGACGGAAGATCCTTGATTAAACAGGGATGTTAAGAATTTCAAAACCTCTGGGATAGGAGCAGTGATAGGGTCTAAGCCCCTGAGTTGAGCCCAGATAGCAAACCTCTTCCACTTACTGAGGTACAATTTCTTAGTGGTGGGTTTGTGGGCCGAAGATAAAATGTGAATAACTTCCGGGTCTAATGTGTGACTTCTGACTAAGGTCGGAAGTGGAGGAGCCAAGCTGTCAACTTCAAGGAGTGAAGGGACTGATGCTGTTGTCCCGACTGATGAATTAACAGGTCTGGAATTAGGTCTAAAGTCCACGGATCGTCCACCGCATGTTTCTTCAGGTAAGGAAACCATACCTGACGAGGCCAGTATGGGGCAATCAGTATCATTGGACCCCAATTGAGAAGCTTTTGAATGACTTTGGAGAGAAGTGGAATCGGAGGAAAGGCATAAAGTAGCCCTGTTGGCCAAGGTTGTGCTAGAGCATCCATAGCTGGTACTCCCTGATGTGGAGTCAAGGAGAAGAACCTTTTGCACTTGGTGTTTAGTGGAGTTGCAAATAGGTCGCAGCAGCGTCCCCATCTCCGGAAAACCTGATCTGCTACTGTTTTGTTTAAGGACCACTCGTGAGGAGAGAGAATTGTCCTGCTTAATCTGTCTGCCAGTATATTCGATTTCCCGGAATGTGGGTCGCTACCAAGAACGGCTGGTAGCTACCGCCCATTCCCACACCCTCATGGCCTCTCTGCAAAGGGGTAAGATCTGGTCCCTCCTTGCTTGTTTAGGTACCAGACCACCGACATGTTGTCTGTGTGGATGGCGATTATGCCCTGAGGGAGAAACCTGTGTAAGGCCTGTAGGGATAGAAGTACCGCCCTCATCTCCAATACATTGATGTGGAGAAGAGTTTCGTCTGGAAGCCAGGATCCCTGAACTAACCTGCCCAGACAATGCCCCCCCCCCACTCTGTCTGGGAGGCATCTGTCGTCAGGGTGACCACTGGAGAGGGAATAACAAAAGGACTTCCTTGATTTAGATTGGATGTCTGAAGCCACCAGCGAAGGTCCCGTTTGCATGTTTCTGTAATCATGATGGGATGATTGAGGCGAAGGTCCTGAAAGGACCATTGAGTTGACAATAGCCACTGAAGAATCCTCATGTGCAATCTTGCCAGAGGAACTAAAAGAACCGTGGCAGACATTGAACCTAAAACTTGTAGAACCATCCTGGCTGGGGCTTTGGATCTTGAAATCAGAGCTTGAGCTTGGCCCTGTAAAGTTTGGATCCTTTCGGCAGGAAGAAAAACGCGCATCAATTTTGAGTCTATCTCTGCTCCTATGAACCTTATGCGCTGAGAGGGCAGCAAGACAGACTTTGACCAATTGAATGTAATCCCCAGGGTAGCACCCAGGAGATGGTGGCTTTGAGGTTGTCCATTAGTAGATGCCTGGTGGTGGCAGTCAGGAGCCAGTCGTCCAGATAGGGAAACACTTGGAATCCAAGACTCCTCAGGTGAGCAGTCACTACTGCCAAACACTTGGTGAACACCCTGGGGGCTGTGGTGAGACCAAAGGGCAGTGCACAAAATTGGAAATGACTGACTCCCAGGCTGAAGCGCAGATACCTCCTGGACGCCTGATGTATCGGTATGTGATAATAGGCGTCCTTGAGGTCTATGGAGCACATCCAAACATCCTTCTCCAACAATGGGAGAATGGATTGTAACGTGACCATTCGAATTTGGATTTCGTGACGGATTGGTTCAGTCTGCTGAGATCCAATATTGGTCTCAGGTCCCCTGTCTTTTTTGGCACTAAAAAGAACCTGGAGTAATTTCCGGATCCGATCTGGTCTGTGGGGACCGGTTGGATGACTCCTTTTTCTAGCAGCTTTAAAGCTTCTGCGGCTGCAATTTCCCTTTGACTGGGTGGTGGGTCCGGGATTTTTTTGGACGGTGGGGGTGAGTATGTGAATGGGATGGTGTAACCTCCGGCAATGATCCGAAGCACCCATCTGTCCTGAGTGATTGACTCCCAGGCTTTTAGGTGCTTGGCAAAACGACACCCGACTGGCTCCGGAGCAGCACAGCCGGGCAATCCCTCATGATGTGTGGGAGGCTGAAGAGCCACGAAAGGACTCGCGGTCTCCAGAATTGCGGGGCCCTCTGCCGCCTCTGGGACGGCGTCTCCCAGAAAAATTTCCCCGTCCTCTGCCTCTGGAAGGGGAATCTTCCTGCTGTTGGGGAAAAAACTTACGTGATTTACGGAACCACATCTTCCCCCCTCCTTTAGCCTTGGGATAAGGCCGAAAGGGAGTGGAATAACGGGCACCTACGGCAGATAAAGTTTTTCCCTCTTGCTCACAGCGGGTAAGGGTGTCTTTAACCTTAGGTCCAAACAAAGAGGACCCATCAAAGGGAGCGTGGGCGAAGGAAGACTTGAAGGCCTCCGCAAACTGACACAAGCGGAGCCAGGCTTGTCTCCGTAGAGCCACGCCTGTGCCTGCCGCTCTACCCGCCCCTTCGGCCGCATAGGAAATGAGCCTCATGGACGAGTTAGAAATTGACGTAAGGATAGCCAACTGAGAGCTAACCGACTGGGCTAGCTGCTCAGGTAGGTTACCCGAGAGGGAATCTGACAGCTCCTTGACCAGATCCCTCTGAAGCCTGGTAAAATGTGCCAAATAATTCAGAGACCTTAAAGTAAAGGCCGCTGAAGTCAGGGTGCGCTTCCCGGACCTGTCCATGCTCCTAGACTCCTTATTAGGAGGATGGACGGACGTTGAAGCCTCTGCCACGTCCTGTTGTGTAGCAGATGCCACCACCATGGCATCTACAGCCACGCCTTTAGTGAGGAACTCCTTCTCGGGTGGGGCAGACAAAAATTTATTAGGGCGAAGGGACTGGTTCCACGGTATCTGGATGTTCCCGCCCTTGACAAACTAAATCCAGAAGCTCGAAGGTCGGAGACACCCAGGAGGCGGAGGGCTGAGCCGCAAAGGCCTTGAGGAGCACTGACTCATCAGCAGAGGGGTTTGGATATCCAGCCGCCTCGTTGTTTGAGGATCTCTAAGATGTCTGCAAATGAGACATCATCCGAGGATGACTTCGGGACCCCTCTGCATCATCAAGATCAGTGTCCGATGTAATAGACTCGGGGGAGTCCACGTGCTTCCTCTTGCACGATCTCTTTCTTGGGGGTTCCTCTGAAGACAACTCCGAAGAACCCTCAGGAGGAGGGAACCCCAATGGGGGTAACCTCAGGCCCAGGGGCTCCGCTGCCTACGGACAGGGAACTGCCAAAGACCCAGTCTCCACGCCCAGGGAAGGTGCCGGTAAAGCCGGAGAGATGGCCGAAGAAGACTTGGCCAAGGCACTCCTCATAGCTCTGAAAGCCGGACCCCCAGAGTCCTGGGAGTGTCCGGTCCCCGGAGCCATGATAGCCGACGGAAGTCCCGCAGCCGAAGCACCGAGAGGGAGGCTCGGAACCGATAGCATAGGTCCCGAAACATCCCCCCCGGGTCCAGCCGAAGAAGTCCGTGTACCAAACTCGGACCCGAAGGCCCGGGTTGGAGTAAGGGTCGGAGCCGACCCTAAGATCTCCACCGGCTCCAACAGCACCTGCTCCGACGGAGCCGAAGCGGTCGGAGGAGGAATAGCAATGGGATGGGCCTGGGCTATCGGCTCCGAAGCCAACTGGGTCGGAGCCGAAACAAATTTTTGAAAGACTGGGGACTGGAACAGTCTTTGGAGCACCCTGTCTATATCTGAATCCGACATCCTCGAAGACCGAGAGGATACTGAACGGGTTCGAGATGGCCTCTCCAACGGCCCCAAAGGGCTAGGGGACCGGCTCCGAGGCGACCCGATGACTATCGGCGCCGAAGGAATACCCACACTAGATTCCATCGGTGCCGAGGTGGACTTCGGCGCCGAGGAGGAAGTGTCTGAGCAGGCAACCTTTGTCGGCTCCGAGACCAGTGGAGCCGACGAAGGTGACCCGCCTCTCGATGCCCCAGCCAACGGCTCCGAAGCCAGAGGAGTCGAGACTGGTGGCATCGAGGCAGACAGTTCCGCCCTCGGCTCCGAAGTCCTTGGAGCCGAAGGAGAAGCCTGCCTATGTCTTTTGGCGGTCGGATCCGACGGACTGGTCGGAGCCGACGCCCTTTTCTTTTTAGCCGGAGAAGGAGAGGATGCCAAAGCTTCTTCAAAGGAAGGTTTTATTAACCCTTTAAGAATAAGTTTATTTTTCCTCTCCTGGAGGACCCTTGAGGAAAAAGCGTGACACACACTGCATGACTCTTGTAAATGTTTTGCACCCAAACAATACACACAGAGCGAGTGATCGTCTGTGATAGACATCTTGAAATTGCATTTGGTGCATTTTTTAAAGCCCGAAGGCCTAGGATTCTGAGACATTATGGCAAAAAATCAGTAATCCCTGACAGAAAATACACTATCCACTGACTTTCTGTTTACTGACACTACCTAATAATAGGTTTACAGTTGCCGTTTAGGTAAAGAAACCGTCACAAATTACTAAGGGTACTTTGAAACCCTGTAAGGTTTAAGGGGGGTTGACTGACCGGGAAGGCCCTAGATGAAGGAGGCCTAAAATCAAACTCAACCCAATCACACAACAAAGTCTTTTCACAAACTCCAAACACACACAAAGTGAAGAATAGCCGTTAAAACAGCTTTTTATGACAAGAACAGCAAAATTCTGACAGAAAAAAGTTAGTAAATTTACTACTCAGCTCAGCCAGCTCGAGACCACGTCTTCGCAGATTAGCGGCAAACGAGATCTGGGGGACTGGTAGTGGTGCATCCTGCGATATAGTAAGCTCAGCCAATAAGAGACTTCGCTCTTTGGCATAAGCGTGCCGAGTCGGAGCCGAGGGATCGGCTCCGAACCCATCAGTCAGAATGTAGGCGAGATAGGATCACATAACATCAAATAGTTAATACTAAATTTGGTGGTTACAAACATGTGAATAGTTCAAGAGCCTATGCTTTTTATTTTTTGTTTTTAGTACATACAATCTGTAACTAAAGTTTTTACTATTATCACAGTAGAACTTTGGAAAAAGTGCTTCATTTCTGCCATGCTAGATGCATAAGCAGATGTACCTTTATTTGCCAGGAGTGGTAACCTAGCATTAACATTTGTTAAAACCAAGCATCTAACCAATATGTTGAGAAATTCTCCTATTTTACAGATAATACCGAATGCTGAATATATGTGATTGAACAACTTGGTTCATTAATATATGTTTTCCAAAATAGGCTAATCTAATCATCAGCCTGACTTGTAAATACAAGCTTCAGGAGGTCTGACAGAAAATGCAAATTAAATTATTAGGTTTGCTGATAAAGGAGAGCAAGTCATATTTCTGAGCACCACTAACTATAATAAAATCATGAGCAGATAATAGATGCATGTTCTGTGTATGAAAATTTACAAAACCTTATGCACTAGATATGATGCATGTAGATAGTGTCATGGCTTTAATGGGTGACATCACTCAAATAGAATTTCTATAAGGATTGGCATTCATATTGGCTGATCCTCTACAAGAAGATCACTATTAAACCTAATGCATTCAGACACACATGCTTGAGAAACTATTTTCAATCAAAAATACCTTAAATATTTAATTACTTTTGATCCTGGTTATTTCTGCAACACTAGTCATTTTACTCTATGTTTAGAGCATGTTAACTATGAAACAAGTTATCAGTTATATATGTGACATTAGTCACTTTATTAAATATTTAGAGCCTGTGAAGTTTGAAACAGGAAATATTTTAGTAGCTGAAGACACCAAACATCTACAGAGTTATTTTGTACTGATCAAGGAATGGTGTCTTAGCAGTATGATGATCTAAGCATTCTGTACTTATAATTCTGGCATATCAGCTTTCAGACTACATATGGGGATTCTTCTAACTCATAAGATGTGTTTTTAATGGTAGTGGCTAGAAGTAGTTACAAGGTACAGCTATGAGGGGCACATTCACTACCAACTACGTAGATTATTTTTTTAGTAATTTGGAATGTGCTAGTTTTCTATATTTTTTAGTTACTTTCATACATAAAATTCTACAAATGTTGCAACAAATGTATGTTGATAATATGAGATAGCCCTACTGAATTATTAGTGATTTGCGGAATTTCAGAATTCTAATAACCACAAGTTTTTTCCCTGTCTGCACCCAGGGATCATCATTTTAAGATTTAAATGTTTTTATTAAAAATACTCAGCTTTTTTACAGATTTATAAAAAAGACACTATCAGAAAATGTTTCTGGTATCTAGTATTTGCCACTGATTTTACATTAAAAAGTAATTCCGTGTAGATATTTCAGAAGTCTATAAATTAAAATAACTGGTCTGGTTTTTATTTTGAAGCAGTTCCCTTACTTAACTGTTTTTGCCAAATGGGTTATCCACAAGCAATAGTAATAATTCTTTGGTAGACATTATGAATGAACAGTTAAGCAGTAACTTAAGTAAGATGTTTTCTAGTAACAGTGCAATTTTTATTAACATGTTCAAAAATTCTGGAATTAGTGGATTGCCAGCCACATTTGTTTATGAAAGTACAATAAAATATTGGGAATTTATTAGCCAATATTATTCAAATAATTTCTCTTATTAATAAGAATAGAAGTTTTGGATGTGGTGATAGTGAATATCACAATTTCTGTGCAAGACTAATGCAATTATCAACCTATAGCATCAAAAAAGGCTAAGAAGGCAAAATAGCAAACTGTGGAGAATTTAGAAGTAGCTGAGGAAAGAAAGACTGTAGAGATAGTAGATTATGCCAAACTGAAGCCAGGGTTTCAGCCAATAGCAAGGAGAGATAAAAAAGCATATTTATAAAAACAGTACAAAGAAAGCGGAGATGACAATAAAAGAGGAAGGAAAAGAGATCCACTCAAGAAGACTAGAGATATCAAGAGAATTTTCCAGGTAAAAAATGGCAATGAGAAAATACAATGATGGATGGGAACTAAGAAAAAGTAAAAATGTATAGAACAGACTGCAGGGATATACAGAAGAACTAAATAAAAATGATGCAAACATCATTGCTACAAATAATCTGCGTTTGTCTGAGTGACATTCATTCATTCCGGAGAGTGAAGCTTAATGGGCTCTAGAAAGCCTTACTAACAACAAGGTGACAAAAAAGTGATGGAATTCCCACTGAATTGCTTAAAATCCTGTAAGATAATGATTTTGCATTGCTGCTTGGTATTTGCCAGCAAATTTGGAAACATGACAGTGGATAATACAATGTAGAATGTCAATTTATATTACAGTCCCAATAAAAGGCAATGCTGTAAAGAGTTCAAATTAAAGAACAGTTTCACATACTTGCAACATACTACTGAACAGAGTATGTAAACTAAACTTTAAAGGTATATGGACCAAGAAATGCCAGATATAAAAGCTGGCTTTAGAAAGGGCAGAAGCCTCTAAGATCAAATTGCCATTACCTGCGGATAATGGATAAAGCAAGGAAATCCCAGAAGAATATTCACTTCTGCATTATTGACTATTTTAAAGCTTTTAACTGTATGTGCCATAGCAATCCTTGTAAAGTGCTTAGAGAAATTGGAATACCAAGTTACCTTATTTAAAGAATATGTATGCAGAAGAAGTAACAGAACTAAATATGGCATAACTGACTTTCAAGGCTGGGTAAGAAGAAATACAAGGTTATACAACGTCACATTATGTACTCAAGTAGTTTGCTGAATATGTCATGAGAAATGCTGGGTTAGATAAACAAATGATGCAATCAAAATTGCATTGAAAAAAATTAACCTCAGCTATGCAGATATCCCTCTAATGGCTGACAGTGAGAACGAGTTGAAAAACCTGCTAATGAAAGAAAAAGGACATGCCAAAGCTAGTTTGTGGCTCAAAAAAATCATAGGTTCATAGATTGGTACTAGACTAACTGCCCCTGTGGGCCATTTTTAAGCCTAGCCAATTACCCCCTGTGAGAATCAAACCCTGCACCTTTTGTCTGTAAGGTAAACACCTTAACCATTATGCCAGCCTCTCACCTTCAAAAATTATGGCATCTAGCCCTTTCAAATCTTTGCAAATAGATGGTGCAGAAGTGGAGGGAGTATAAATGCATATACAGGCTTAATGATATCTGCTGATTGTTGAATTTTAATTTTCTTATTTGGCCTCCCAGGGGACAGTCTAGAATTATTTCTTTAAGTATTGATTTATTGAGTCTTTTTGCAGTCCATCATCATCATCTTCTTTCGGCTGTTCCCATTAGGGGTCGCCACAGCAGATCACCTGTTTCCATTTCTTCCTGTCCTCTGCATCTTGCTCTGTCACACCAATCACCTGCATGTCCTGTCTCACCACATCCATAAACCTTATCTTAGGCCTTCCTCTTTTCCGGTTACCTGGTAGCTTCATCCCCAATATACTCAGCATCTCTCCGCAGCACATGTCCAAACCAAAGTAATCGTGCCTCTCTGGCTTTGTCTCCAAACCTTCCAACCTGGGCTAACCCTCTAATATACTTATTCCTAATCCTGTCCACCCTCGTCACACCCAGTGCAAATCTTAACATCTTCAACTCTGCCAAGTCAAGCTCTGACTCCTGCCTTTTTGCCAATGCCACTGTCTCCAACCCATATAACATAGCTGGTCTTACTACCCTCTTGAAGACCTTCCCTTTCAGTCTTACAGGTACTCGTCTGTCACAAATCTCTCCTGACACACTTCTTCTCCCACTCCATCCTGCCTGTACACTCTTCACCTCTCTTCCACACTCACCGTTACTCTGAACTATTGACCCCTAGTATTTAAACTCATCCACCTTTGCCACCTCTACTCCTTACATCCTCACCATTCCTCTATCCTCCCTCTCATTCACACACATATATTCTGTCTTAGTCCTGCTGACCTTCATTCCTCTTCTCTCTAGAGCATATCTCCATCTCTCCAGGGTCTCCTCCACCTGTTTCCTACTCTCACTACAGATCACAATGTCATTCTGCAAACATCATAGTCCACGGGGACTCCTGTCTGATCTCATCTGTCAACCTGTCCATCACCATTGCAAATAAGAAAGGGCTCAGAGCTGATCCTTGATGTAACCCCACCTCCACCTTAAACGCATCCGTCACTCCCACCGCAGACCTCATCGCTGTCACACAACCCTTGTACATATCCTGTACCACTCTTACATACTTTTCTGACACTCATGACTTCCTCATACAATACCACAACTCCTCTCTAGGCACCCTGTCATATGCTTTCTCTAAGTCTACAAAAACACAATGCAACTCCTTCCGACATTCTCTGTACTTCTCCATCAACACCCTCAGAGCAAAGATCACATCTGTAGTGCTCTTTCCTGGCATGAAACCATACTGCTGATCACTAATCATCACGTCCATTCTTAACCTTGCTTCCACTACTCTTTTCCATAACTTCATGCTGTGACTGATCAGTTTTATCCCTCTGTAGTTACTACAGCTCTGCACATCACCCTTATTCTTAAAAATCGGTACCAAAACACTTTTTCTCCATTCCTCAGGCATCCTCTCACTTTCCAAGATTTCATTAAACAATCTGGTTAAAAACTCCACTGCCATTTCACCTAAACATCTCCATGCTTCCACAGGTATGTCATCTGGGCCAACAGTCTTTCCATTCTTCATCCTCTTCATAGCTATCCTTACTTCCTCCTTGCTAATCCATTGTACTTCATGATTCACTATCCCTACATCATCCAACCTTCTCTCCCTCTCATTCTCTTCATTCATCAACCCCTCAAAGTACTCTTTCCATCTCCTCAACACACTCTCCTCGCTTGTGAGTATGTTTCCCTCATTATCCTTTATCACCTTTACCTGCTGCACATCTTTCCTAGCTCGGTCCCTCTGTCTAGCCAATCGCTGTCTAGCCAATCGGTACAGGTCCTTTTCTCCCTCCTTAGTGTCCAACCTTTCATACAACTCTTCATATGCCTTATCCTTAGCCTTCGCCACCTCTCTCTTTGCCATGCACCTCATCTCCTTATACTCCTGTCTACTTTCTTCATCTCTCTGAAAATCCCACTTCTTTTTGCAGTCCATGAAATTCTCAAATGTTTTCTCTAGCACCAGAGTTCAGAAACATCAAGTAAACATTTGAAAATGTCATGGATTGCAAAATTCAAATACTGTGTGTACATATGAAGACAGGATTCACTAAAACAGTTACCAAGTCAAAATAAGAATGGTATGGCACAGCCTAAGGTGGAGAGACAGCATTACTGAAATTATGAATATGAATCTCAAGAACTGCTTCTATAGGTTCTTGCAAAGATAAGTCTGCCATACTACTACCAGGCAGATTCCACTAAATGACTAAAGAACAGGAGCAGTAAGAAAGAGGTATAGTTTTATAGGGTGCATATTGTGCTAAACTGCATCTGTAATATATTTAACTGTATGTGTGGCTGTTAGCTGATTTATTGAGACAAAATAGAGAAATATTTCTGAGAAAGACTTTGAGAGAACATTTATATAATATTAAACAATGAATGAGAGTGCATTCATTAAATATACAAGTAAAATATCTGTAAGGACTCACTTAAATTATATGTAACTAGAATTTACAATTTATGTTTTGGAGATGAATCTCTCATAAATTATTACTAATTTAAGAGAGAAAAAATTGTCCTGTCATGCATGTATGAGTACACTGGATTAAATTAAGGTTTTCTGTAGTGCTCCAATATACATTTGCTCAGTTAAACATGTGCATCATTATTTTATTGGTCATTTTGAATGCATATGACTCAGACTGTAATTTCTAAATGTTATGATCTGGGCTACAGATAACCCTGATAAAGCACTTGTGAGCAGTGTGAAACAAACCTATGGTGACTGATTTATTGATGAATTTGTTGAGAGGTCTTATTTATTTAGGTCTGCTGCAGGTTCTTTATATTGCATTAAAAATAAAAGACAATCGTAATATGTGGACTTGGAGACAAGAATCAGATATGAATTCATAGCAGAAGGCTCCCCATGTGCATCATCTTGCAAGCATGATTGTTTTAGGAGAGGCTCATGCAATTTTATTTCGAATTCTGAGATGATCTGGAAGTTTTAGAATAGTAATGCTGCTGAACCACGGATCATACATCATACCTGGAGTGCGTGTGACTTAGACCTACCAAATTATAAATCTTCATTGTGTTTAGAAATATGGGGCATTAAGTATGATGTTTGTTTAGAAGGAAAAAAAAAACAATGTAGTTCATTAAAAAAAATTGTCTCTGCACAGAAGGACAATGGGGCTAAGAATGTGCTAAAAAATTAAGTTATGTTCGCATCATAACTCTGCATCTGTGTTGTTGTTTCCATCCTTCCTCAAATGATGGTTATCTGATCCACCCACATATCATGCCTCAGCCACTTTATTTAGAATTGGAATTTGTAGCTCTAGCTCCTTCCTTAACCCATAATCATCTCTTCTCATTAGTTACCTCAGATCGAGTTTGCCCTCTATTCAGCTAGCCAATATGTGTCAATGTTTCAACAACCATTACCAAACCCTGAACAAGAGCTACACCAACTATAACCTAAGACAGAGAATGAGGAGGACACTGGAGCTCATGCAGTGAGTCTGACAAGGAAATTCCCATCAGGACATAGTAGTAGATTATGAAATGAGGAGGAGGCTGGAGGATGAGAATTTGAGGAAGAATGAAAACAGATAACATATATGCAGAATCACAGTGACTACATACCTTTAAAATCTGATGTTGTCTTTTTTGTCCATTCATCAGCTGATGGGAAAAAGTTCCCTGTCATAGCAATCCTGGGTGGTCCTCAAGGAAGAATATTCTAGAGTACAGTGCCAAATGCTGCCCTATTTCTATATAAGATGTCCAATTTGTAATGAGTTATAGAAGTGTGAAGACTGGACCATGTAGCAGATGCATAAATGTCGTCTATAGAAGCTCTAGACCAAAAGGCATATGTTGTAGCCACAGATCTGGTATAATGGGCCTTAGGTGATTTGGGCAATGGTAATTCTCTACTCTTGTAGACAAAAACAATGCAATCAGTGAGCCATGTAACTAAGGATACTTATAATACTGCTTTGTCCAACAGAACCTGGAAAAAAAGTTGTTTTGATTTTCTGAAATCTTTAGTTTTGTGAATGTAGAATCCAGGTTGACATTGAAAATCCAACAAGTACAGCAAGTATTATATGTTATTGGATAAATTTGGAAAGAAAACTGGTAGACTGATTGACTGGTTAATGTTTGTCACTAACACAACCTTAGACAAGATAGAAGAGTTAGTCCAAAGGAGATACTCTTACCTTATGAAAAATCAGGTATGCTGGCTGGGAAGAAAGTGCCTGGAGTTGTGATACCTGTCAAATTGATGTAATGGTGAGCAAAAAAAGGATTTGTCATGTCAAAAACTTTAATTCTGCCTTGGCTGAAGGCTCAAATGGATGTTGAGTCAAAGCTTGAAGAACAGCTCCCATGGAGGAGTGGGGTACCTAACAGGGGGTCGAAGTAAAAGAGCACCCTTAAGGAAAGCCTTATAAACCTTCAGAGATGCTAGACAAGAATGGTTTTCACCTAAGTGAAAATTTAAAATGGCAATGAGTTGCTCTTTATTTATCAAATATCTAGCACCATTATTGAAAGTGGAAGCAAGGAAGTCATGAACAGATGGAATAGGTGCTGAAAAGCTAATGAAATGTCTTTAAAAGGCCCACATATTAAATGTTTTACACATGCTTGTAAATCTTCTTGGTAGAATCCCTTTGAGATGATGTAAAGATGTGATGAACTGGGGAAGAAAGCCTGGAGTTTCTAACCATCAGTGGAAGTGGAGCAACCATGTGGGCAGTTTGAAGGGTTGAATGCCCAGGTGAGACAACCTGGATGGGTGAGATAGAAGGTGTTGAAAAGGATCCAGCAGCCAGGTACAGTAGACTAGATGAGGTCCCAGGAAAGGGAAATAACTTGCTGAGGCCAGAATGGAGCAATGATGATTACCATGGTCTTCCGCTTGAAATGTTTTCTAGAGAAACCTGGGGATAATGGGGTGGGGGGAAAGGTATATAGAAAATTGGCAGCCAGTCATAAATCAGAGTGTCTCTTGGTGATTCACTCTCTGGAGGAATCAGGGAAAACTTCTGCACTTGGGACTGAGGGGAGAAGCAAAGTTGTCACAACACGGTTGGTCCCATTACTGAAAATCATTTCCACCACTGACTGATTGAGAGACCACTCACGTGGAAGTAAAGTTTTCCTGCTTAATTTATATAATATCACATTGTAATTCCACAGAACACACACCATCAATAGAAAGCAACCGGATGAGATCATCGATTTCCACGCACTCATTGCCTCTTGAAATAGATCGCATGATCTGGTATCCCCCCATTTGTTGATGCACCAGACTACTTGCATGTTGTCTGTCTGAATAGCAACCAACCCTAGAAGAAGAATATTTTGAAATGCCTGCATCATTAGGACTGCTCTTTTGAACCCATATGTCATGGATTGTCCTTCCCAAGTAATGCCCCCCACCCTTATTAAGGGGCATTAGTTGTCACTGTGGCCTTGGGTGAAGGAAGCACAAAAGGGCAGCCCAAAGAAATGTTGTCTTCATGAATACACCAGGTTATGTGATGTTTGCAAATATGGTATAAAGCAAGCCAAACTGGTGCTGTCAGAGGATGTTGCCTTATTGACCATCATACTGCAAGGGTCCATTGCAGAACCCTCATGTAAAACCTCGCCAATGGTACTAGTACTATTGAAGTTGCCTTTGATCTGAGAAACTGCAATACCAGCCTGGCTGTAGGGAAAGGAAGAGGTAGAAGATGTAAGGTTTGGTTATGCAGGTTGATGAGTCATGTCTGTGGTAAGCTTGTGATCTGTGTTACCATATTTTGAAAGGAAGCAATGAATTCCTCATCTTGAGTAGGATAGATTTGTGACTTGGTGTAGTTTATTGAAATGTCTAGTCGAAGACAGAGATGGAGCAAGTAATCCTTGGCTTGGATCAGTAGAGGCTTGGTGGAAGCGGAAAGGAGCCATCTACATAAGGAAACACCCAGAATCCATGCAGTCTCAGCTGAGCTAAACCACTGTCATGGACTGGTTGGACATAAGGGGGGCTCTGGTGAGACCAAAGGACAGGGCTCCAAAGAGATAGTGACCGTCTCCCAGCCTGAAGTGTAGATATCTCCTGGAATGCCTGTGTATCTTGATGTGGTATTACACATCTTGGAGATCTACAGAGCACATCCAATCATCCTTCTATAACAGTGGTCAAATGGACTGAACCGTGACCCTCCAGAACTTTGAGTGCCTCACAAACTGATTTAGATTGCTGAGATCCAAAATCGGTCATAGGTCCCTATCTTTTTGGCATTAAAAAGAATCTCAAATAGGTTCCTAAACTTTGCTGTTCTGGGGTAACCATTTGGATTACCCTTTTTCTCAGCAGCTTTTCTGTTTCTATGGATGCTGCTTTCTTCTGACTGGATGGAATATTGGAAAATATTTTGCTGTACTTTTGGGGAAGAAGGGAAAATAGCATGTAATAACCTCTGGATATTATACTCTGCACCTAGGTATCTTTGGTAATGACTATCCAAACTTCTGAATGTAGAGATAAGCACCCATCAACTACCTCCAGAGTGCAGCAGTCAGGTAACCCTTCAGGATCGCTGAAAAGTCTTCTCAAAAAGGCAACCTCTGAAGCTCTGATGCTGTGGGCCACTTCTGCCACGTAGGTTGTGCCTTCCATTATTGTTCCCTACTATACTGCAAGGGGATCTGTCTCCATAGTCCTGAGAAGAACCTTGTGTCTTTCTGAAACACATCTTTCTGCCACCTCTGTGGGTCTTGTAGAAGTTCCTTTGAGGGGCAGAAAAATGGATTCCCATGGCAGATAATGTCTTCCCATCTTGTTTACTCCTACATGAAGTCTCATTCACCTTAGGGCCTAACAAGGTGGATCAATAAAAAGGGGCATTGGTGAATGACAACTTGAAGGGCTCCACAAAGTCACAAAAGCACATTCAAGTGTGCCTTCTTACAGCAATTCTTTAACCCATGCCTCTTGAAGCTCCCTCTGAGCCATAACAAATGAGCCTCATTTAAGCATTCAATATGGACTGTATGGTGGCCAATTGTGAAGACACAATCTTCTTGTCCTCCACAGACAATGACTCTATGATGGTGTTGGAAAACTGTTTGATCAAGTCCATCTGAAACCTCATAACATGTGCCAAATAATTCAGTGACCTGAGGGGAAAAGTTGCTGAAACCTAGACATACTTCCCAAACATATCCAATGCCCAGGACTCTCTATTAGGAGATAGACCAAAGATCTCTGTTGAACAAGCTCCTTCTTGGTGGCTGCTGCAACCATAATAGCATCCACTGGGGGACCCTGGCTCCAGTGAACTCTATCCTTGGGTGCAACATGGTACTTGCCTGGTCTTTTGGGGATAGGCTCAGTGATGTCCATTTCCTTTCAAGCCTATTGGGAGATAAAGTCTACTATCTTGTCCACTGGGGGGAATAAACAACTTGTAGCTGAGCTGGCTCTGAAAGCATCATGAAACACTGACTCGTCTTGGTATGGGGGATTAGAATACCAACTACCCTTCTGTCTCAAAAGTTGATTTTGCTGAGAGACACGTCCTCAAGGGGTGACCTGGGACACAATTCCCCTTCAGCAAACTCAGTGTCTTTGGTTAATGACTCTTGTAGAGAGTCTAAGTGTCCCCTCTTACACATACTCTTCAGAGGGGGCTCTCCACTGGGAGGCTCTGAGGACTCAGAAGCACCACCAAAGTCTTGAATAAGGACAGCCTCCAGACTTGATCAGGCCAGCTGTTCCAATTAGAGAGGATGGAAAGACCCAGCATCCACTGCAGACAGTTGAGGATGGGGTGGGCCATGATGGAGGCATGGATATCTTGTCAAAGGAAGGAGAAAAAGCTCTCTCCACCACGTCAAAAGCAGAATCCATGGGAGAACCAAGTCTCAACTGTAGAGAATCCATAGACACCTGTGCAGGACAGAACCCAATCCCCCCAGGCTCCAGTCTCAACAAAGGTGTCCAAACCATGTTCTCTAGCACTGAGGCTGTATGACGAGGGGATGGCTCTGAAAACATCTGAGTCAAATCAAACTCTCCAGATCCAGTGCTGACATTATGGCAGTGAAACCCTTCCATATTCAACAGAGTCAGAGCTGTCTGGGTCAGTAAAGATGCCAGAGTTGTAGATGGTCAGACCTTCGGATCTGACACAAACAAGCTCAGAAGTCTTGGGACCAAAGTTTCCAAAACCAAAGAATTGATCAGAGTAGGAGTGAAAATTTGGGGCTGTACAGGAGGTTGGTTCATGGATCCAATGATAGATGGACATAACACCCAAGTGAACCTGAATTCTGAGAAACTTTCTCATCATCCTGTCCACATCCACTTCTGTTAGGCTCCTTGATGACCTTTGGGAGAAGGAGAACGAAGATGGATGGAATTCCCTTTGAAGAGTGTCCTATAGAAATGATAAGTGCATTCTTGAAGTCACTGGCTCCTGAGAGAAATCTGATGTAGCTGAGGTGACTTAGAATTTTCTCAGGTCAGATCTGAGGGTGTAGCTGGATCTGAGGATTGTGATTTTGTTGGGGTCAGACCAGAAGAGCTTGATGGATCTGAAGAATCTGGAGCCTGAAGAAGTTGAAGGAAGAAATCAATCAGAGGAATGCTTTTCTGATTCTTTACTTGTGTCTGCAGCCTCTCATGAAGACGTTTAAGAAGATGATGGTGCTCCAGAGGGAGAGGATGATGATGAAGGAAGCAGTCTCTTAAGAATCAACTTATTTTTCCTTTTCGCTAAAGCCCTGTGGTTAAAGCCAATACACATCTCACATTCTATACTGAAATGACCTGCTCCAAGACAGTATAAACACTCAGAATGAATGTCTGACTTTGCAATCTTGTGAATCTGGTCAGTTTGTCTGACATCATAATTATGGCAACAACAAGGAGGAGAAATATATAGAAAATAGGCAACAAGTTACCAGAAGGGTATAAAAAAAGGAGTACCTACAAAGGTATATATATATATATATATATATATATATATATATATATATCAAAATGAAAAATCCCAACCTTCCAGGTTGGAATTTTTCATTTTGATTCCTGTTGGGACTTCATTAACTTGCCTCATTGGGATTTTCCTTTATATATATATATATATATATATATATATATATATATATATATATATATATATACACACACACACACACACAAATCTATCTATATATATGGGACTACTTCACATGATCGAACATCCAAATGTTCGACTTTCATATGGCCAACATTTAAATGTTCAAAAATGTGAAAATAAAATAAATAAATAAAAAAAACTAAACAGTGCTAGTAGGGGGGCAAGCCCACCAGCACACCCACACACCCCTGAAATTGCAGTAGATTGCAGTAAAGGGAAATCTTCCCATTCCGTGCTCTATGGAGATCCCTATTCAGACCGTTCAAACTTTTAAAAGTTCGATCATATGTACGTATATACATACATGCATGTCAATAAATACTAGGGATGGTAAGAAGAACAGTATCAAGAGTTAGGTAGCAAGAAACAAAAATGAGCAAGAGCTCAGCACCCACTGCTAGAAGTGGCAAGCAAGGTTAGGATGAAAATCTTCAGGAAGACTTTAAATATTACATTAGAAAGCTTGGACGGCTAAAAAAGGGTGAAAAGGGCAACAAAGATAAGGCAAAAAAATACTTATCCAATCACGACCTGTTTGAGCTAACAGTGACATTGCCGAGACCCTGAAGTGGCAAATGAGATCTGAGGTAGCTAAGGAGTTGACGGGAGTATGGGTAAGGGGTAGAGCTTGAGGTGGCCAAGGCCAGATCCGAAGTCAGATCTGTGACCCATTAGTTGACAAAAAGATGAAAGAAACATCAGATGCTAATATAGTGTTGCTTAGGATGTACACAGACCTAGAGTAGTTCATATTGGAGCTTTACAGTAGAAATGGGTGCTGGGTGAATGGGTATGCACTAATTATTAGTGATGATGAAGATGGGAAAGTGAGTAACACGTGTGATAGTTTCTATAGTAAATGTCCTTGATTGCATATGAAGAGAAAGGCCTAAAATAGGTTTGCCATAACTAAGGGAAAAATCTGTGTGGAGAAATGATAGTGTGTGTGTGTGTGTGTGTGTGTGTGTGTGTGTGTGTGTGTGTGTGTGTGTGTGTGTGTGTGTGTGTGTGTGTGTGTGTGCGCATGTTTGTGTGCAGGAATGTGAAAGGGGTTCCTACTGAAATGATAAGGCAGGTTGCGCATCGTGGGATGTCAGAATGTCAAACTGCTATTATTATGGTACACAACCAAAGAATGAGAAGTAGTGGGTTCATGAATTTAATGGGAAGATGTGGAAGAAAAGGAATACTGAAGTCAGGTAGTTTTTAAAGCATAATAACCTTTTACATGATACTGTGTCTACTGAAATAGTCATGACTTTACTCACTGGCGTAGTCTGTGATAAAGAAAATTGCTGGTAAAAAATGTATATGCACCAAAGTAAAGTGAAACAGGAAACATCCTGCAGCAAATGCATAAATAACCTAACCAGTAAATACATAATAAAACAGAAAAAACGTGTACAAACACATTTGCAAACCTCCGATCTGAAGACATCATTGTAAATAAGCACATTTTCCTTAAAAACAATAAAGTACTTCAGCATGCTAATTTATGAAGGCACAAAGAAACAATGATCTCTAATAACACTTTCAAAAGTATAAGGCATATTCTTCTAGCTGTAAATATGCTTTGCATTATTACAGCTCATCAGTTCAGTGTAAACTGAAGAAGCTAGCTAAGCTCAGAAACACTTATAAAAAGGTACATAGTCCAAATAAGGAGCAGAGTTCCATTGCAGATTCACATATGATATAACAACAGAAATCCTGACAAAAGAGAAACATCTGTAGAAAATATATGCTGCCCTCCCTTTTATCGAAGTATCACAAGAGATATGCAATGACATATCTATCTATCTATCTATATATATATATATATATATATATATATATATATATATATATATATATATATATATATAGATATATATATATATATATATATATATATATATATATACTCTGTATATAGAGAGAGAGACATGGAGATAATGTAATTTAATACACTAACCGAGTTACACTCAGTCATAAAAAAGTCTTGAATAATAAATCCAGATCAATAAGGCAGGCTCCCACAGCAGCAACATGTATTAAGTACAAGATTCTCTTATCTGAGAAAATATTATAATTTTCAAGTGGCAATGTATAGTCTTAAGACCTTAAATGCATGACAAGGAAAAACTATGGGACAGAGACAGGTGAGAAAGCTGGATCAGGAATGTATGAATGTAAAGAAGATGGCTGAAGCCAGTCTACTCAAAGGCTTTGTTAAAGAAACTGGAGTACATTTGAGAAAAAAAATATCAGAACAAGTTTTATGATTTTTGTCAAGATGTCAGACTGGAATGTCTTCAGGCAGCACATATTGCAGTAAATGACATGGCTACAGCTTCATCTCATGTTTGAGTGGCACAGTCTCTAATCCTACAGCTTTAGCTTGAAACTAGACATTGTCACAGTTAATGGCACAAAATAGTTATTAAATAATCAAACTTTTCTGCAGGCAGTAACAGCAGGCAGTAAACAAGAAAATGACACACACTTTTGAAGAAGCAACCACAGATTTTGTACTCCATAGTACAGCCACCATTAGGACACATGGTGTTACCCTTCCCCTTCCCATGATGGGACACCTATGTTAAACTGCAGTATAGTATGAGAAACCTTTACTTTACTTTTACTTCAGCAGATTTAGTCAACTCTTAAAACATCAAAAAAAAAAAAAGGGTGGTCCGAGTTTTCCTTTCCTGCTAAGTTTTTAACTCTTAAACATTTTACACTTTCACTCCACTCTGTCAAATAATAAGATGGCAGTTTGCCATTTAAAAATTTAGATCTTCCTAATCATAAAACTTCACCAAAGTAGGTTACCATACCTTCAGGACAAGATGACTACAATCTTCCCACTTTCAGTCCAAATGGTTTCACACTATATAACACAGCATTTGAATTAAGTAACTGTGTGTCTTTATGCAATTAAAGGCAGACAAGGTGTGATGGTCTTATGGAAATCAGAAGATTTTTCAAAGAACACCTTTCTGTTTTCTTTCACAGTGAATAAAGTTGTGGTCTCTGAAATCCACCTTCTTCCAGTGTGTCATTTGTCTGTAATAACACATATGTGAAGCATTGCGCCACTCAAAAATCCTTGTAACTTTTTCACATCAACTGCTAGAGCATCTGCAAATCAAGTTTTTATATATATTCTTTTAATTTACTCACATGTGATCCAATTGATCTGGCAAAACAGTCAACCAACTGAAGAAAAAAAAAGTGCATCATGAGAGAGATACAAATTACTCCTTAAGGGCAGGAACTCTACGGTTTTGTTCTATATGCATTAGCTGTTGGAACTGCACTAAAAGTTCTCCCTCTTTTTTTTTTTTTGGTTTGTTTTTGGGTTTTTTTTGACAATCATCCTCCAAACCTTTGTGCTTCGGTATTATATTTGCTTGTCAGTTTTGGGATAGTGACCTTGCTTGTTAAGTGCATGTATTTTTTTAATATTGTTTTATCCATTCTGTTTGTCACCCGCCATCGCTACAATGAGACATTATCCATACTATCTGGCAACCATCTTTCCTACAAATCCCCAAAGGTGTTGAAATTAATATCCCAGGAAATAAAACAATTCAAACTAAATATTAATATAATTATGAATCAAGGGGATTTGTTTATAAGTGTCATGCATAAAATGTTCTACTTTTTACAAAGGCAAAATGGAGTGACGTTTTGGGGAACGTATCTTTGAACATATATATGACATCAAGAAAGAAAATGTTTATAACACTCTTCATAGGGATATTAAGGAATATCATGACCATAAGTTTCAATTTCAGGTTATAAACAGATACTTATTACTTAAAGGGAAGGAGCATAAAATGAAAATTTAGAAACCTGTGAGTTGCATTGGCAATTAAGAACAGATGCAGATAAGAAACCTGGTTTAGACAAATATTCTTCAAGTATAGCTATTTTGAAATTAAAATAAAATATAATTTAATGTGTTATTTTAAGTGGAAGAGGGAAAAATTAAAAAAATGTATTGGTAGCAATAGTTTTTAGAGATTTGCTTAATGAGTTTAGTGACATATCTGATCGTGTATTTCTTAAGTGTGTAAAATACAGTCTTGGTCATATTTTTCCTCGTTCTGATGAAGCCTTGTTATATGTAAGACAAAAGACTTTAACTGTTATTTGAAGAAACTTCCTACGTGGTACATCCCCATCTAGATGAAAGAGAAAAGTCTTAATGGAATCTTTATATTTTGGCAGTGTTGAAATGGCTCCATAAAAACTACTGTCATTCATCCAGAGTCAGGTTTAACCTGTATCATAGTCAGAGGTTCATATTATTGCAAAATGGAGCTGGGTGCATACCATGGTGTGTTTGCAAGGAAGGCTGCATTACTTTTTTTTTTCTGTGAGTTGGTCTCATTTGGTTCAACATCTTATGTCCCAGAACATTTTCAGAATTTTGGCATATGAAAAGTGAAAAGCATTTGTTTCCCTTGTTTTTTTCACATTGGTAATCATAACACCTGTGGGAATCAGGGAATGCATACTTACACAAATCTTTGCCCCAGCAAGTAGCACTGAAAGTATTGCCAAAGCAACTTGTCTGTCACACTTGTGTTGTAAAGTAAAAAACCTGACACTACTCAATGACATGTGTGAGTGATGGAATAGTTTCTACAGTTAGAGTTAGCTTTACCATTTGCAAAAATAATCTAAAATTCATTCTTTAGCTGGAAAAAAAGCTCACACAAAATTCTGTTCAGAACAGAAGCACAAATCAAAACAAGCCATTGAAAAATGCACATACACTTGCTTCAGAAAATTTTAAAGGGATCAACAATTCAGTACAATCACATACCAAGTGAATGGACAAAGAATGATAATAAAATGTAATATTTTGGGGTCAGGGAGTATGTTGAGACAAGGAAGACTATTACCAAGTAACACAATCATAGAAGTAGTGGATTTCCTAAGACCATTTGAGGTAGAATAAAGTATACTACTAACAATTTTTAATTACACTGATGCATGCATATACAATCAAAGGTAGACAGACAGTTACTAGTCTTTTGGCCCAAGAGCCATTTTAAGCTTAGTTAGTCTTACCCCAAAGATAGCAAAATACTGCAAAAAATTCAATAGCACAAGAATTTTTCTGAGTTACTATACAGGCTTGTGGACATCAAGTGTTCACAGGCTGCTCTTGTCCATTAGAGATATAGATGCAAAACAAGGGGTAAATTTGTGAGCCATTGGTCCAAGTTGCATCTGAATATAATTAGAAATAAGCTTTGTGTTACATACATGGGAAGTCTATTCCAGAGAAGAGTCAATCTTTGGGACACATTCCTGTCCCTCCAACATGTCTTATTTATGTCAGAGACAAAGTATAGGTTCTTAGAATGGGTATTTTCGAAAGTCACGGGCATTCAACAGCCATGTAGCTGAAACACTGTTATATCCATAAGGGGTCATTTGCATACATCTCAATGGCCTCCATTACAGGAGGGTTTATGGTATTACACAGTTAAAACTCCACCTTGGCTGGGTTTTCTTGCAGTTTTTACTGAATGGTTTGTCTGTGTAATCTTTTTACCCTTTGGTTTTGATCTTATTTTTTTGTGGATAGGCAACAAATTTATCAGTATGTGATCAGAGAATGCCTTGTAAGCTAGGCATAAATTGCTGCACAGCTTTCTGAAGGATATTGTCTAAAGCAAGAGGGCTTTGAGATGGTCTGCATTGGACTTGTTTACTCTCTGAACTCTTTTTTGTAAGGAAAAGCTGTTTCAAGTGCCTGGTCATGTACATGCCAAAGGGTAACTTGGATCTGAATGCCTTGCCCTTATGTGTAAATTGTGCAATGTAAAATGATTTTCTCACCACAGCAGACACATGGTGATCAAACATCAGGTTAAACATGCATTCTCAGATCCCTGACCACTTGGTCTACATTTATGGGTATATTATCAATGTGGTAATTTCCAGGAATGTCTGTTTTTCCAAGGGGGTACCTTTATGCATTTTTAAATACTAAGTTTTAGTCCATGGCTCTAGCATCAGTTGTTTGTCTAATCTGGCCATCTTGAAGGGTATCTGTGCCTTTCAATATTCTCTTTACTTACTGACACTTGATTACCAAGACAGTCTGAATGGGTAGGAACCTATTTTCAGTAAAAGCCCAGGGAGAAGAGCTTACAAGTTTTACAAAACATGTTAAGAACAATAACCTTACATTCTTAAAAAAATAATACATAAAAATCTACAGTTTAAATGATTATACCAAATTAGACATAATATTAAAAAAAGAAGTTATGTACTCACCATAACGTTCCATGTTGGTAGTCCATCTCGCCCTTCATTCATACACATGGATTCAGAGCCGATCCTCGGCTCCAACTCGGCCTATTACACAGCTCAAAGTCTTCTAGTTGGCTCGTGGCTAGCTAGGTATCCCATGGTGCACCAGTACAATCCCCAGATCTTGTTTGCTGTTAAACTATAGAAAAACGGAACTAAAGCTATCCAGAAAGAACAACAATAATGAAAGGTCTCCACCTGTTATGGAAAAATTATCCTGCCTCCAGATCCTTCCAGGATGGGGGTAGGAGGGTGGGTTCATAAGAATGAAGGGCGAGATGGACTACAAACATGGAATGTTATGGTGAGTACATAACTTCTTTATGTTCTGTAGTCCTATCTCACCTTCATTCTTACACATGGGACAGCGTCCCTAGCATCTTATTCTTGGGTGGCTCATGGAAAGATACACCTGAGTGCCATGGAGCCAAAGGAGGCTCTACCCTAAGAGGTCAAGTCCAATTTGTAATGAGTAATAAAAGTGTGAGGGGTAGCCCAGGTCAGAGATGCACAAATATTATCATTTGGTACCCTGGCTTGGAAGGCTGCAGAAGTAGACTGTGATCATGTAGAATGAGCCTTAATATTGAATGGCAAAAGCTTTCCATTGGAGGAATAAATGAAAGAGATACAACTCAAAATCCAATTCGAAATGGTCACTTTGGAGACCGGGAGACCTAATCTGGAGTCAGAGAAGGATACAAACAACTGGTCTGACTTCCTGAATTCCTTAGTCCTGTGTAGATAGAACCATAATTGTCTGTGAACATCCAACTGATGAAATCTGTATTCTGCTGCATTGGAATGATTAGAGAAGAACACCGGCAGCTCTATAGTTTGGTTCAAGTTATTATGAGAGCACACGTTAGGGATAAAAGATGGATTTGTGCGAGGAGATACTCTATCTTTGTGGAAATTCAGATAAGGGGGCTTGATAGACAGTGCTTGTAATTCTGATACTCGTCTAGCAGAACTGATGGCTACTAGAAACAAGGTCTTCCAAGACAGAAACTTCAGCGGGCACGAATGAGCAGGTTCAAAGGGTGGAGATGTAATTTTGGACAGGACGAAGTTTAGATCCCAGGAAGCTACCAGTTCCTGAAAGGGAGGTCTCAGCAAAGTAGTACCTTTAAGGAAGGTTTTACACAATCTGTGTGACATCAGGTTAGATTCATGTTGACCCAAATGAAAATTTGATATTGCTGCCAGCTGAACCCTAATTGTGGCAGCAGCAGATCCCTGGTGAAAAAGTTCAGACAAAAATTCTAAAACCACTGGAATGGATGCGGTGTAAGGGTCAACATTCCTTTCTTCAGCCCAGATAGAAAACCTCCATTTGCTAGTGTAAAACTTTGTAGTGGAAGGTTTATGAGAAGATGTGAGAATATGGGTCACAGCGGGAGAAAAATCATGAAGCCTGACTAGGGATGGAACTGGAGCAGCCATGCTGTTAAGTTGAGGGTCTGGAGCCTGGGGTGAAGAGAGCCTGACATGTGCGTCAAGAGATCTGGCACTGGGTCCAGAGTCCATGGATCGTCTAGAAGATGAGGCCCAAGAAAGGAGAACCAAATCTGATGAGGCCAGTAAGGATTGATGAGAATCAATTTGCTTCCCAACAGTTTTGCTTTCTGAATCACATTGGATATGAGAGGAAAGGGGGGAAAGCATAAAGGAGACCCAGAGGCCAATCGTGAATGAGTGCGTCTCTCAGTGACTCCCCCGGAGGGGGGATAAGGGAAAAGTAGATGCTGCATTTGGAGTTGATCGGACTGGCGAAAAGATTACAGCAAGGCTGTCCCCATTTGCGGAAGATCTGTTCCGCTATTTCCTGCTTCAGAGACCACTCGTGAGGCATCAAATTGCCTGGCTGAGTTTGTCGGCTATCATGTTGGTTGTCCCTGGGATGTGCATTGCCACTAGAAAGCACTGGGAAGATATCACCCATTTCCAAACCTGAATAGCCTCCCAACAAAGGGGGTAAGATCTGGTTCTGCCTTGTTTTCTGAGATACCATACCACCGACATGTTTTCTGATTGGATTGCTATCGTCCCAAGAGGAAGAAGGTCTTGAAGTGCTTGCAACGCCAAAAGCACTGCCCTCATCTCTAGGACATTGATATGCAGGTGAGCCTCGTGATCTTGCCATGTACCTTGGACAGTCCTGCCTAGATAATGTCCCCCCCACCCTATCTGTGAGGCATCCTTGGTCACAGTAGCAACGGGTTGATGAGGAAGGAATGGAGTGCCAGTCATTAATTCGCTGAGTTGAATCCACCAACGGAGGTCCTTTTTGCAAGACTCTGTTAATATGATGTGGTGGGATAGAGGCAGTTGCTGAAAGGTCCACTGGGATGATAGAAGCCATTGAAGAATTCGCATATGCAATCTGGCAAGAGGGACTAGCATTATAGTGGAGGCAATGGTCCCTAAGAGTTTCAACACTGTCTTTGTCTTGACTTTCTGAAGGGGAAGTAGACAAAGAACTTCTATGAGATTCTGTGCTCTTTCTGCAGGAAGACGAGCTAACATGGCGACTGTGTCTATTTCTGCGCCTATAAAAGTCACAAATTGAGAGGGCAATAAGGCAGACTTTTCCCAATTTATACTAATCCCCATTTGGGCACAAAGCTGTATGTTGTAATCTCAGGTTTGAAGGAGTAGATGCCTGGTGGGGGCGGTCAGGAGTCAGTCGTCCAGGTATGGAAACACTTGGAATTATAGATGTCTCAGGTGAGCTGTCACTACTGCCATACATTTGGTGAACACCCTGGGGGCTGTGGTGAGACCAAAGGGCAGAGCACTAAACTGGTAGTGACTGGCTCCCAGCCAGAAGCATAAGTGGCTCCTCGATGCTCTGTCCATTTTTATATGGTAGTACGCATCTTGGAGGTCTACTGAGCACATCCAAGTGCCTTTTCCTAACAGAGGGAGTATAGACTGCAGTGTCTCCATCTGGAACTTGTCCTTCTTTATGGATTAGTTTAGTTTGCTAAGGTCCAAGATGGGCCTCCAGTCCACTGTACGTTTTGGCACTAAAAAGAATTTGGAGTAAGTTCCGAATCCTACCTGGTCTGCGGGAATGATTTGGATGACTCTGTTTGTGAGCAACTTGTTCACTTCTACAGTTGCTTGATCCCTGTGATTGGGTGGAATATCTGGGATCCTCTTAGGAATGTGAGGTGGAAGAGAAAAGGGTATGGAATAACCTCTGGTGATAATTCTTTGTACCCATTTGTCTCGGGTGATGTTTAGCCAGGCTTCTGGATACAAAGAAATTTGACCCCTGACTGGTACCAGAGAAGCACAGCCAGGCCCCATATCAGGAGCACTGATAGGGATGGTCTCAAAATGAATCACGGCCTCCCTGGTTTTGCAGTCCACCCCTGCCTCTAGGGTGATGTCTACCATTCGCTATTCCTCCTCTGCCTCTGAAGGAGGAGTCACCCGTGCATCCAGAAAATACCTCTGGGACTTTTTGAACCACATCTTACCACCTCTCTGACCCTTGAGGTATGGTCTAGAGGGGATGGTAAAACATACTCCCACTGCAGACAGCGTTTTCCCTTCTTGTTCGCACCTGGTGAGTGTGTCTTACCTTAGGTCCAAACAAGGAAGAACCATCAAAGGGGGCATTGATAAAGGTAGACTTGAACGGCTCCACAAAATTACACAAGCGCATCCAGGAGTGCTTCCTAAGGGAAACTCCTGAAACTGCTGCCCTGCTCGCTCCATTGCTGCATAAGAAATCAGCCTCATGGAGGAGTTAACAATGGAATTGTTAATGTGGTAAGAGCCAGGCCCATTTAAGTTAGAGAACCTAGTCCTCGTGTTTGGGTTGTGTTTTTTCTGCTTCTCCGGTTAGCATGTCTAAAGAGGCAAAAGACCATAAACCCTCGGGGTTTAAGAAATGTGTAAAATGCTCTCAGAAAATGTCAATTACAGATGGCCATAGTAATTGTGTGTATTGCCTCAGAGCCATTCATCTGCAGGAAACCTGTTTGTTTTGCCATTCTTTCAGCTCCGCAGTTCTACAGGAGCGGAAGAACAAGCTAATTTTGAAAGGTCTCCTCAAGCCTTCTTTCAAGGAAGACTTGGCCAGTTTGTATTCTTCCTCGAAATCCCATTCATCCAAAAAAGACAAGACTAAACCTACCAAGAGGCATTCCCCGGTGCCATCTGGTGCTTTGGAACGGCCTCCTAAACTTTCTAAACAGGACAAGACTTCTACCTCCTCGGCTCCAGTGATCTCGGATCCGATTGAGGTTGTTGATACTGGGACTTTAGTTTCGGCCCCATGCATTTCAGAACTGACTACTGATAGCAAACATCAGAGCTGGTCCACAAATCCTTTGCCCGTCTCCACAACATTAAGGTCCCTTATCTTACAGAGGTCCAGATCTCCCATACTGTTTTCCAGATCTTCCAGGAGCCTATCAGAAGAAGATGTGGAGAGAGTAGTGCTGAGACTCCTGAAGTTGTCTGCCTTGTCAGAAATGCTGCTGGCTCTGACCCAGTTGGTCCCGGAGCCACCTGAGTCCTTCATCCTGTTGTGGTTCCTCCTTTGAGCTGTGCTAGGCTTTCGGAGCCAGAGTGCTTGGTACCGCTGGTTGTGGAACCCTTGGTTCCAGCTCCCCCTGAGGCTGTCTCTGAGCTGAGTTCTGCTCCGACACCTTCAGTGCCATCCATGGTATCTAGGGGCTGAAGTTCCCAAGTCGGGCCCCCACTCTTCTGAGACCTCCACAGAATATCCTTCTGAGGAGCCCCCTCGGAAGAGGACATGCAAGAGGAAGCATGTAGACTCCCAGGATGAGTCTCTTACCTCTGACACTGACCACGAGGAGTCAGAAGGGTCCCCCAAGTCATCGTCTGATGATGTCTCCTTTGTAGACATCTTGGCGATCCTTAAGCAGAGGTGTGGCTGGCCCACTGTTACACCTTCTGATAAGGAGTTGGTATACCTGCAGGCTTTCAGGTCTCAACCTTCAGCCTCTTGGGTGTATCCACCTTTCGACAAACTTTTGGACCTTGTTAGTCGAAAGGAGCGTGAGACTCCTGATGCCATGGATCCAGTTCCCAGGAGACCCAATAATTTTTTATCTGCTCCTAAAGAGAAGGAATTTTTATCCAAGGGTGTACCTGTAAATGCCATGGTGGTGGCGGTGGCCACTAAGAAGGAAATAGCGGAGACTTCTTCATCTGTCCATCCTCTGAACAAGGAGTCTCGAACAATGGACAGATACGGGAAGCATAACTTTTCGTCAGCGGCATTCACAATCAGATCTCTGAACTACCTAACACATTTTGCAAGGCTTCAGAGAGATCTCCCTAAGGAGTTGGGAGAGAATCTACAAGGTACATTTACTGAAGAAGTCCCTAATAAGGTGTCTGCTCAGTTGTCCACCTAGAAACACATGCCATGAGGACTAGGTCCTCTAACTTAAACGGGCCTAGCCCTGGGAAGAGAAAAAAAGGCAGAGAACTAGGTCCTCTAACTTAAACGGACTTAGGTATACAGAAAGACTAGAGGTCAGAAACTACTAACTAGACAGCACACACACTAATACAGACTATGAAAATGACCAAACTGTCTCAGTGAAAACTACGGTCAAACACTAAGCCGTAGAACAAGAAGGGTCGGAAATATCAAAAGACCCTTTGCACCAACTGAATAACTAAATATCCAGATAAATATCTAAGAAGGAAAGTCTAAATACTAACTCTCTGATACTAATCAACACTGCACACGAAAAACAAGATAAATTGAGCGCAAGCACGCACCAAAAATGGAAACACTAAATATCTAAGTAATAACTATTTAAATTCCAAACTGCAAATATCAAATAAGTGCAAATGCGCACGATAAATATAAAAAGACTGGCACAAAGGATACCAATGAGAACAACAAGGCCAATGGCCAATCAGTTCTCAACAATAAAGAATCTAAAGTCAAGAAAAACACTTCAACAAGTCTGAAAACTACTCAAAATACTATTAAACACTATCAAAAGCTATATGAATTGTAACGTTACGCTGTAATACAGTAAAAATAGAAAAACGTCTTAAGCTTAGCCACAGCCAAGAAAAAGCACATCTGAACTCATAGACGTGGCAAACGAGATCTGGGGATTGTACTCGTGCACCATGGGATACATACCTAGCCACGAGCCAACTAGAAGACTTTGAGCTTTGTAATAGGCTGAGTTGGAGCCGAGGATCGGCTCCAAACCCATGTGTAAGAATGAAGGCGAGATAGGACTACAGAACATCAGTTGTTAAGCACAGATACTGTATGTATATATATATATATATATATATATATATATATATATATATATATATATATATATATCATAAAGCTTTAATATTTATAGAAATATCCTAATGACAGAAGGGGAACATAGCTTTGTAGAATGTTATGTAGTGTTGAACAAGCAGATAGATGCTGGATAATTTTATAGGTGATAAAGAACTGTGAATATGTTAACTGATGGGGATGTTCTAACCAATTTAGGCTTTTTACCTCTATAGGGTGTTGGGTTGTGAAAGGAGTATTTGCTGAAAGTTTGTTATAGCACTGTTCAAGTTTTGATTTTTGTAATGCTTGGAGGTTTGTAAGGATGGCAGCTCCATAAAGAAGGTGGGGAGAAGATAAATAGTGGCATGTGTAGTTTTATTTCCATCAGTGAAAAAGTTTTGGGCTGTGTAAAGCATACCCAATAGTTTTTAATGAAATCTTCTTATGCAGTTTTGCACGTGCAGGTCAAATTTAAGATCATCATCCACAGTCATCGCTAGTAATTTACTATAAGTCTAAATTCAATGGTTGTATTATCAAGACAGAGGACTTTAAATTTTGTTTTACATGAAAGAGGGACTTGGGGTGGGGGGGGTAGTTTAGTGTTTCAGAGTTGAGAATGAGTTGTGAGTTACAAAGCCATGTTTCAGTTAAAGATTCACGAGTAATTTTGTTGGAAGTCTGCCTTGTTGTCAAGTATGCAAATGAGTATGGAGTCATCTGCATACTGTATTAGGGAGACCAGTTGTGTGGAAGGTGTTGTTGAGAAGGTTAAAGAGTTGGGAGCCAAGGGTAGAACCTTGTGGTACAGTGTGGTTTAGTGGGATATATGGAGAGGGGGGTGGAGTGCCATCTTACCGACTATTTATTTATTTTATTTTTTAATTATCCATTACTGACCATGTTAGTCCCACTAGGATAGTAGCCCCCTTTCAAGGGAGACAGTATTTATATAGGTTAGAAGTGCTGTGTTAGTACTACGGGAAGAATGGACAGCATGTTGGGTGAGAACAGGAGGTCTTCTTGAAGGAGATACTTTAGCAATTGTTTTTGAAGACATTTTTCAAGTATTTTGGAGAGGGGGAATAAGTTTGTTATAGGTCTAAAGTTAGTAATGTCTGTTGAATTCCCTCCTTTGTGCAAAGGTATAATGTGTGACTTTTTCAGACAGGGAGTATGTAGGATTCCTGGACTGACCTATTCATAAGGATTGAGACTAGATGGGCAATGCTATCAGCTGCTGTTTTAAGGTACTCACTTGGAAGGTCATCTGCTGAAGTACAGCATGATTTGAGTTTGTTTAATAATAGATTTATATAGGATGTGGGCACAGGTTTGAAGATGAAAGTAAATATGGTGATAAGTGGCTGTTGGGCAGGATTAGAATTAGATGGTGGGGAATTATTGGTTAGAGATGCTTAAGTATCTATGAAATAAGAGTTGAGTTGTATTGTGGATTCAAGTGGTAAGTTATTGAGAGAGGGATTAGGATTGAATTTTTGGCCAGCATGCAAGATCTCTTTAATGGCTGACCAGAATTTTGTAGGTTTGTGTTAACTATTATTCTGAACGGTATGGTAGTATATTTTTATCTTTCTTTATTTGTTTTTATTTTAGTATGATTGCAAAGCATTCTGAAGTTTTCAAGTAATTGTGGTGTTTTATATTTCTGCCATTCTTTCCATGCTTTTTCTCTATCCTGCATTAACATTCTACTCTTTTTGGATTGCCAAATTGTATTTCTTGTTTTTAGTCTCTTCTTTCTACAAGCTTCAAGCTGTTTACGTGGCTGTGAGAGATATCTGGTTGAGAAATTATCACTGAGACAGTCAGACACTGTACCTAAGGTAGTGTATTTGCTAGGTAAAGATATTAGAAACCAGTCTAAAAGGGAATCTGAAGTCTTGCTGCAATGTGTGGGGCTATTAATAAGTTATATGAAACCATATAAGTTCAAACCAGGTGTAGGGTGGTTAGAGTTTATGTCCAACCAATTGACGTTCACATCACCTAGTAGTATTTTTTTATTGTGGGATTGTTATGGATATCCAATTAGGATATCTTCCAGTATAGCTGTATTGCAGCTAGGAGGTATGCAAAGGACAGTAAATACATGTTTTTTTATAACTGTTAATTTTCAGGAAAGTAATAAGAAGCTCAGCTGAATTGAATTCTGCTATCATTTTTGTAAGGGGAAATGTGTGTAGTTGTTGGGAGATATTAAAGAAATACCACCATTTTCCTCTTTATATGATCATTACAGATGATACTGTAGCTAGAAGGTATAATTTCAGAGTCATTTTTACTGTGTTCTCAAACCCTCAGGTCAAATAATAACAGGGAATAACCAGTGTATAACCAGTTCAAAGCAGTTAGCAAACAGGCACAAAGTAGAACAGGTTGTCTTGAATGCTAAATGCAGAAACATGGCTACTAGGGAGACTAAGTAACTCCCACATACACTGCAATCTATTGTTCAAGATACCTGTATTGGGGAGGGGAGATAGGACAGCCACTTTCCAACACAAAGTAGGGATATATTTGACAAGATGAAGCTAATACACAGCAAGGTTCTTCATGTTAAATTTGCATACATTGTACAATGACAAAATTCTCACTGAAAGTTTTATGGAGTTGGGTCTTGTGACAGCCCCTGCAGTATAGGGGTCAGATGTAATGACCACATGCAATAGTAAAATTCTGAATGAAAATGTCAGGGAGTTTATCAAGATAACATAAGGCATATTTCTCTCTTCAGGTCCATAGTTGCCATTTATGGGTCTGTTAGTATAGTTCTAGCCCCTAATCAAAGATTCTGCTTAAATATCTCCTTGTATTTTCCCAGTCACCCTAGATTGTGTATCATACACTTCTTGACAACATTTTGAGCAATCTATTTATAATACAAATTTGAAAACTCACATACCTTCATAATGGGTGATTTTTTGTTAAGTATAAGTAGTAATTATTATTTTTGTATGTATGGACTTGAAATACTTTAAATGCATCCAGGTAGTACACATTGCTTCATCAATACATGCTGATGTTTAGTTTCTACTACTCTTTTCTAATTATGTGTTGTTTAGCCTGCTGAAAAATGCTGCTCATGTTTTTGGTTTGTATTGTATCGTGTACACAGAAACATGGTTTATAAAATAGTATCTGCCAGTACTGGTCCAGTTCATTTGCCTATACAATGTCACACCTGCAGCCATGTAGTCCCTATTTTATAGATGGATTCCCCCACATCTAACACTAAAAATCACCATGGTTTCCTCCAAGCATTCCAAGCATTGAACATAATACTATTATGTGCCTGGGAAGTATAAAGAAGGGTTGATCTGTTATTTCTTTACGTGAAAATACAATTTGTTACATCTCTCAGAAGTCAACTGATTTCATTTTCACAGCTTGACTCATTGTTCTAAATGCTGTATTTCATTAAATTTTATTGAAAACACATTTTCAACTTTAAGTGTACTAGTGAAGATGCCTATGACATGTAAAGTTGGATTTTTTTTTATACTTTTATTTTGTATACCTTCTAGACACAAGACATTAGTATGTATGCAGTAGATTTGCAAAGTCTATTAGGCTGCCTGCATGTGCTTCTATCTTCAGAAATTGACAATTCATATTGTTTCCAAACTTATACTGGAGTTATATTATGAAATATAATGTCAGACCTATTTATCTCAAACTGTAGCAATAAACAATGCATACATAAATCAATTCAAAATAATTTCCCATTTTTATGCTCTGCTGTATAAGCAGTCGATAAACAGTGCATGTTTTATCACCTTTCACTATCACTTATCAAAATTAATCGCTCATAGACTTTGCCATTTATTAATTACACAATAAGACAGATTTAACCAATGGTAAAGGCATTATAGAAGGGCAGCCACTGCTTAAAATGCACATCACACTTCACTCTATCCACACATGACATGATTCTCTGGTCCATTCTGGAACAGCTAAAACAGCATTCTGCAGTGAGATGCCTAGTCTGAGAACATGTGCACATGTATATTATAAACAGATGCTATTTATATATATATATATATATATATATATATATATATATATATATATATATATATATATATTTACACACACACACACACAATGGATATAAAAAGGGCACACACCCCTGTTAAAATGGCAGGTTTTTGTGATACAAAAAAATTAGACCACAATAAATAATTTCAAAACTTTTCCCACTTTTAATGTGACCTATAACTTGTACAATTCAATTGAAAAATCAAACAAATCTGTTAGGGGAAAAAATATAAAAAAATGTACAATAAGCTGGTTGCATAAGTGTGCACACCCTTAAACTAATACTTTGGTGAAGCACCTTTTGATTTAATTACAGCATTCCATCTTCTTGGGTAGCATGGCACATCTTGACTGGCAATATTTGCCCAGTCTTCCTTGCAAAAGAGCTCCAAATCTGTCAGATTGTGAGGGCATCTCTTGTGCACAGCCCTCTTCAGGTCACCCCACAGATTTTCTATTGGATTTAGGTCTGGGCTCCAGCTGGGCCATTCCAAGACTTTAATTTTCTTCTGGTGAAGAGATTCTTTATTTGACTTGCATGTATGCTTGGGGTCACTGTGGTGTTAAAAGGTGAAATTCCTCTTCATCTTCATCTTTCTAGCAGAGGCCTGAAGGTTTTGGGCCATAAGTGACTGGTATTTGGAAATGTTCATAATTCCCTCCATCTTGACTAAAGCCCCAGTTCCAGCTGAAGAAAAGCAACCCAAAAGCATGATTCTGCCACCACCCTGCTTCACTGTGGGGATGGTTCTCTTTTGGTGATGCAAAGTGTTTTTGTGCCAAACCTACCTTTTGGAATTGTGGCCAAAAAGTTCACCCTTGGCCTCAACAGACCATAACACATTTTCCCACATACTTTTGGGAGACTTGATTTATTGTTTTGCAAATTTTAGCCGGGCTTGGATGTTTTTCTGTGTAAGAAAAAGCTTCTGCCTTGCAACCCTACCCCATAGCCCAGACATATGGAGAATATGGAAGATTGTTGTCACATGTAGTACACAACCAGTACTTTCCAGAAATTCCTGCAGCTCCTTCAGTGTTGCTGTAGGTCTCTTGACAGCCTCATTGACCAGTTTTCATCTTGTCTTTTCATCAATTTTGGAGGGAGGTCCAGTTCTTTGCAATGTCACTGTTGTCCCATATTTTCTTCACTTTTTGATAACTGTCTTCACCGAGTTCCATGGTACATCCAATGCTGTGGAAATGTTTTTTGTACCCTTCTCCTGACTGATACCTTTCAACAATGAGATCCCTTTAATGCTTTGTAAGCTCTCTGTGAACCATGGCTTTTGCTGTAGTAGGCAACCGAGTAAATGTCAGGAAAATCCTACTAGGGCAGCTGGACTTTATTTGGAGTTATGTAAACCAAACCAACACCAATGACTAAAGGTCTAAATGTGCCAAATAAATGTAGAAAGAAAGCAACAAAGCACAGTACAACCACCACGGCAAGCAACATAAAAATTCAAGGAGACTAAATAAGACTGTATTTAATAAAAATAAGGATAAGCGATTTCACATAAAAATGCTTCATCAGATCCTCAGTATACACAAACCAACAAGTACATTTAAAAAGCACATTCAAAAAGAAATTACCCTATCAAACAGCTGGGCCAATTAGTGATGTAATGGCCTCAATTTCAATGCTGGCTTTAAAGGAACATTGTAATTTAAGCCTGGTGTTCTATGTGCCCGTAATGTGGCAATCCACCTCATCTCCACACATTCTGTTCTGTTGACTATGTCCCCACCTCTGGCAGACTCTGGTATTACCTCTCTCACAGTGAACTTAAAAGAATGTCCACTATGATCTTTAACATGTTTAAAAAGGGTGCTTAAACAACTCATTCTCCTTATGTCCCCTATATGCTGCAGGACACGATCATTCAATTTCCGATTAGTTTTACCCACATAGTATGACTCACAGTCATTACAAGTCGCAAGGTACACTAAGTTAGCTGTCCTGCAGTCAGCATGTACCATAAAAACATAGTCTTTACCAATTATAGGATGTACAAATGTATTAGTTCGGGACATATATTTACAAGCTTTGCCAGACTAACATGGAAATGTCCCAAACGTCAAGGGTAAACTATAGGATTTCCTAAATGGTCTATAACATAGTTCCCTTTTTAAAGTCAGATTATTTTTTTAAGCAAATCTAGGGACATCGCCTACCACCTTGGAGATGGTGTCATCGAAACGCAGTCTAGCCCAATTCTGTTTCACAATATCACAAACTAAGTTACTATTACTACTGTATTTCAAACAAAAACTAGATGTAGGTCTATTATTTATTTATTTATTTAAATTTGTTGACCGGGAGTGTCCAACTGGATGTAGGTCCATTTTCAGTGGAGGCCCGGGGAGAAAAGCTCCACAGTTAAAATAAAACAGACAGTAGTTACATTGGATTACATAGCGATTAACAATTTAAAATAGCAATTACTTACAACATATTTACAGATGAAGAACATAGTACATCGGTAGATAACTAGAATCTTTATCTGTGAAGTACATAACAGACATTAACAAATGTTACAATGAGAAGTTCCTGCTGTATAATAAGTACTAGGCTTATGAGCATCTGAGCTTGCTATAATCAAGGTAGTGGAGTGGAAAGAAAGGTAGTGGTTGGATGGGGTGGGTGATATTAGAGTGGGAGTTGCAAGGGCATAGCCAGCATGTTTTTAGGTGCGCTTTTAGTAAAGTTTTGATGTGGGTGCATGATGGTATGGAGGTAATTGTGGGTGGAAGGGAGTTCCATAATTTGGCTATGGTGCAAGAGAATTGTGCTTCACCAGCAGAGTTATTGGCTTTAGTGATCTGCAAGTGATTTTTGTTGCTGGATCTTAGTGGTCTGGTGGTGCGATAGGGTTGGAGTAGATTCTGGAGGGATGGGACATTTAGTGGATGGTTTACTAGTTTGTGGGTGAGTGAGAATTGATACCACTGAAGGAGGTGAGGCAGTTCAAGCCAGCCCAGTTCAGCAAGTGAGAGACAGTGGTGACTACAGTAGGATGCCCCTGTGGCGAATTTAGCGATTTTGTTGTAGCAGGTCTCTAGCTTGTTTAGATCGCATTGCCTTAGGTTGGTATATATTGGAGAGGCATAAAGTAGGGTGGAGATAAGGTGGGAATTTGCTACTGAAATCTTTGCTGCTTTGGTGAGAAATTGCTTATTTCTGTATAACGCTCCTAGTTTTTTGTGGACTTTTTTTATGGTCATGGATATGTGAATGTCAAATTTTAGTTTATTGTCTATTTTCACTCCTAGCAATTTGGTGTGTTCAGTTGGGTATATAGTGGTGTTGTCTTTTGCTCTGATGTTAAAGTGAGAGTTGTTTTGAGTATGTTTGGTGGGTTGGAAGAGGAGTAGTTTAGTTTTGTTTGGGTTGAGTATTAATTGGGCATCGGATCACCAAGTTTCAACAGAGGAAAAGGCTTCCTGTGTGACTTTTTGCAGTTTTGGTAGGGACTGGGCTGAGCAGATGATGGTTGAGTCATCTGCGTATTGTATGAGTGTGCCATGTTTGGTGGCAGAGGCTAGATTATTGGTGTAAAGAGAAGAGTAGCGGTCCAGGGATGGATCCTTGGGGAACCCCTATGGAGACAGGTAGTTGGGGAGATATGTCATTCTGCCATACAACGGACTGTTGGTGGTCAGACAGGTAACTCTGAAACCAGTTGGTGACAGATTGTAAGAAGGATAGGTTATTGAGGACAGAGATAAGTTGTTTGTGTGGGACCATGTCAAATGCTTTAGATAGGTCTAGGAAAGTAGCAGAGGAGAGATAGCCATTGTTTTTATGCTGAAGGATAGTGTTAGTAAAGGAGAGTAAGGCAGTGGTGGTGCTATGGTTTGGTCGGAAACCATGCTGAGTACTGGAAAGGAGGTTGTTAGTAAGGAGGTAGTCTGAGACCTGAGAGTGTATGCATCTCTCTAGTATTTTGGAGAGTGGAGAGAGAATAGCTATGGGGCGGTAATTGGTTAGTTCTGTGGAGAGTCCACCTTTGTGGAGGGGAATTATATGTGATACTTTCCACAGTGTGGGAATGTATCTTTCTGACAGAGATCGGTTAATCAAGATGGATACTGGGTAGGCCAAAGCATCAGCTGCAATTTGTAGGTATTCACTTGGGAGGTTGTCTGCTGCTAATTTGGTGGGTTTAAGTTTGGTTAAGAGTTTTTTATGTTGGAGGTAGGTACAGGAGAAAAAGAGAAGGCAGTGGGGAGATTACTAGTTGAAGGTGTGGGTTGGAGGGGAGGGGGGTTGTGTTGTTTAGCTAGTGATAGTATGGTTTGGGTGAAGTGTGTGTTGAATGAGGGAGAAATATTTTCTGAGGAGTGAGGGATATTAGGAGGAGGGGTACTGACTTTACCTGGGTGGAGGATGGAGTTTACTGAGGACCAGAATTGTTTGGGGCTGTGTTGTGAGGAGTCGAGGGCAGACTGGTAGTATTGGAATTTGTCCTGTTTTATTAGCTTTTTGACTCTATTGCGTAGTTCTAGGAATTTCTGTCTAGTTGAGGGGGTTTTGGTTTTGCGCCAATGCTCCCAGGCTTTATCCCTGTTTTTCATTTCTGACTTAGTGGTTTTCTGTAGCCATGTGGAGGGTTGTGCTTTGGTTCTGGAAAATCTTATGGGGGCATGGTAATTAAGGATGTTCAGGAAGGTAATATTAAAAAATTCAACTGCATCATCTAGGCTGAGTTACTTTAGAGGATGCCAGTTACATTCTTTGAGGGATGAGATGAATATGAGTGGGTTAAAGTTTAGTTTTTTACGTATTTGACGGTAGATGACAGGTTTAGCTTAGTATAGGTATTTTTTGAGTAGGAATATTGGGGAGTGATCACTGAGGCTATCTGATAAGCAGCCTGTTATATATGACTGGTGGCTCTTACTGACTAGTATCCAATCCAGAGTAGTGTGCTTGCTGGAGTTTTTATTTATCCTGGTTGGCGACTGGACTAGTTGGGTGAAGCTATGAAGGTTTACATGATGGGTTGGATGGTTGCCAGAACAGGATTGCCAGTCAATATTGAAATCACCTAAAATGATAGTTTCTTGGGGGAGATGGTGGGTTGACCAGCAGAGGAGGTTTTCTAGTGGAGGGATGTTTTGGCCAGGTGGGAAGTAGCATCCAATTATGTTGATGGTTTGGTTTTGGTTTATTTTGAGGTTGGTATATATTATTTCTTCATTGCCTATTTGTGGAGCTGATGATTTTAAGATCTGGATGTTTAGATGCTGTTTAAATATTATAGCTACACCACCTCCTTTCTTGTTTAGCCGGTCAACTCTTAGTATGCCGTAACCTGTAGGGAGCATTTTCTCACTGGTAATATGAGGTTTTAGCCAGGTTTCTGTCAGGATGACTATATCTGGGGAGTACAAGTCTATGGTGGCATGGAGTTCATGGACTTTGTTGGATATACTTCTAATATTTAGGCTTAGTAGAAGGAAGTACCTTGGCTTTCTATTGGCTGTAATATGGGAGAAGTTGTGGTTTCTAGTCTGATTATGAGGATTGGGGTTGGAGATGGTAGGGCCAGGGTTGGGGTGGATGTCTCCACTTAGGGCTAGTTTTGATATGCATGAGGTTATTAGTTTTCTCAGTTTTTGAATGTGTTTGTTTATAAGGGAAACTTTATGATTGTGCTCTGTGGGTAATAGGTATGGTGGGAGGGTTACTATGTTAAGTTGTAGGGATGCTTTATGTTTGAGTAATATAGTTGGTAGAATATGTGGGGGGTGCATAGGGATGGTTCTTCAGCTGGTGGGAGGGGAGCTGAGTGAGGGTGAGAGATGAGTGGTGGTGTGAGTAGTAGTACAGTGGTATTGGTTGAGTGGGTGAATGATGGAGCTTTGGTAGGATGTAAGATATGCAAGGAGAGTGCATGCAGTGAGCATAGGTAAGGTATGCTTGTACATGTTAGTTGAGGAGGTGTGATAGTAGTGGGGAGATGGAGGAGGTAGTGTTGGGTTAGCGCTGTGGTTGGCTATTGGAAAGATGGGAGGGGTTTGTGAGTGCAATAAAGGTGGGACCACTGGGGACGGGAGGGAATAGGGGGCAGGGAGGGGAGCGAAGCGGGTAGAGACCCTGTTAGTTGCTTGTATGAGGGGGCTGGAAACAATCAGTTAACAGAGTTAACTGATAAATGAACATATGATAGTGACAAGGGTGGTTGTAGTTTTAAAAATGGTGCCTGCCACAGGTAATATTTATTAACTTTGGGATTGTCTTAAGGTAATAAACAGGGAGGGGGGAGGGGAGAACAAGGGTGAGAGCAGGCAGGTCTTTGTACTGCTGCTAATGAGCCAAAGCAAAGACAAGTTTGTGTTTAAGAAACAATCACAATAGACCAAGGACTGCTCTGAAACTGTAAGTCATTTCTTAACCATTTCACAGGTGGAAAAACAGGATAACCTTGTATCAGTAGGCTACTGTGGTCTCAGTTTAAATTAACAAACACACAGTACTGATCAGTTATGGATACTATTTGCTAACAGAAGGGATTAAGAGATAAAGTGGAAGGTGTGTGTGTGTGTGTGTGTGTGTGTGTGTGTGTGTGTGTCTGTGTGTGTGTGTGTGTGTGTGTGTGTGTGTGTGTGTGTGTGTGTGTGTGTGTGTGTGTGTGTGTGTGTCTGTGTGTGTGTGTGTGTGTGTGTGTGTGTGTGTGTGTGTGTGTGTGTGTGTGGTGGTGGGGGGGGGCTGCTTACAAGCCAAAGCAGAGTGCTCTCCAGGGGAAAATGAATATTGGCTCAAACAGGTAGACACATACTCAAAATTAACTTTAGCTGTTTGCAGACAGTTCAGACCCGGACTGCGCTTTTCTTACAAGAATGATAAAGGTGGTACCGCAGTTGAATACTTAAGAGTGGTGTTAGGTCGCATGCAGGACAATGTCTTGAACCAACTACTAGTATATGCAGACAGTGTGCCAATTGGAAGAACATTCAAAGTTAACTTTAGCTGTTTGCAGACAGTTCAGACCCGGACTGCACTTTTTTTACAAGAATGATAAAGGTGGTACCGCAGTTGAATACTTAAGAGTGGTGTTAAGTTCAAAGTTAATTTTAGCTGTTTGCAGACAGTTCAGACCCGGACTGCGCTTTTCTTACAAGAATGATAAAGGTGGTACCGCAGTTGAATACTTAAGAGTGGTGTTAGGTTCAAAGTTAACTTTAGCTGTTTGCAGACAGTTCAGACCTGGACTGCACTTTTCTTACAAGAATGATAAAGGTGGTACCACAGTTGAATACTTAAGAGTGGTGTTAGGTTCAAAGTTAACTTTAGCTGTTTGCAGACAGTTCAGACCCGGACTGCGCTTTTCTTACAAGAATGATAAAGGTGGTATTATTCACCTTAGGATGCAATGACATTGCGTGCCTATTCAAAAAGGTGGTACCCACTCTATCCCATAGACTATCCACCTCCTCTACTCTCTGTGCTATTTCCCTTTTATGATATCCCCTGTCTGATAGTTCATCCGCCAATCTATCCCTGGCCCGTACATAATTATCCTCCTGTGTGTGCAACCTAGATGTACGCATGAATTGCCCTTTCATAACATTTCCAAAAACTCTCTTGGGGTGCATACTTGTCCTATCAAGCAAGTTGTTCTTCCTGCATTCCTTCCTATACATTAAAGAATCAACCCTTCTGGTGACATTAATGGAAATGGTTTTGTCAAGAAAATCTATGCTGGATTTAGAAGTATGCATAGAAAATCTAAAGCATGTACTGCTGCCCTCTAAATAGTTGACAAAATCCTGTAACAAAACATCTGTACCCCTCCACAAAATAAAAATATCTACAAAGCGCTTATATAAAATTAAATGTGATCTATAAAAGTGTTCAGAAAAAATCACATTGGACTACCAATCCGCTATTACTAAATTTGCATAACTATTGGCACAGGGTGTACCCATGGCAAAACCCTGTGCCTGCAAATAATAAGTACCATCAAATATAAACACATTGTATTTCAATATTAGATCAAGTACAGCACAAATCAGCTCAATCCGCTGATGTGTTAAGGCGGAAACTCTATTTAAAAAAACTTCTGATTGAGTCTTATTTAGTCTCCTTGAATTTTTATGCTGCTTGCCATGGTGGTTGTACTGAGCTTTGTTGCTTTCTTTATTTGGAGTTAATCAGAGTCTCATTAATTGATGGCAGGTATGTACCCAAGAAGACTAAATGCTATAATTAAATCAAAAGGTGCTTCAACAAAATATTAGTTTAAGGGTGTGCACACGTATGCCACCAGCTTATTGTACATTTTTTATTTTTTATATTTATTCCCCTAACAGATGTGTTTGTTTTTCAAATGAATTGTACAGGTTGTAGGTCATATTAAAGGTGGGAAAGGTTTTGAAATGATTTATTGTGGTCTCAATTTTTTATATCACAAAAACCTAGTATTTTATCTGGGATGTGAACACTTTTTATATCCACTGTGTATATGTGTGTGTGTGTGTGTATATATAAATTCAACTGTATTGAGTGTTTTAGTAACTAACTCTTGTAGTAGTTTTTTATTTATATAGAAGAGTTTGCTATCTTTTATTTTTAATGTTTGCTTGCAAACTCTATTACTAACTCTTAGATTTTCATTATAATGAGTACTGCTATTACATTTTTGTATGACAATTTTTTTGTATGAGAATTTTTTGTCTCTGAATGTATCTCACTCTGTGGAGCTTTTCTCCCGGGGCCTCTACTGAAAATGGAAATTTCTCCAGCTAGACTAGCCCGGTCAAGAAATGTAAAATAAAATAAAATAAATAAAATAAAATAAAAAAAAAATATATATATATATATATATATATATATATATATATATATATATATGTTACTTATTATGTTTTTATTATATTTTGCATATCTTTTAAATCCATGAAGCAGGATATGGTATGGAGGACTATAATGGCATTTTCCTACAGAGAACAGCAGCATGGTACTACACTAGACACACTTAAACATTCACAGCCCTGAAGCCCAGGGTTCAGGCCTCACTTTGTTTAAAGTTCTCTATGGAGTTTTGCAGATTTTCCCAGATCATCATGGGTTTTGTTCAGATATTGCAGTTCCAGCCTACTACATACATACATACCTTTGCCCTTGCTTAAGCTGCCTGGGTCATTACTGAGTAAAGTGCACAAATTTCAATCCAAAGGCTACGAACTGATTAAACAAATAAATATTGGCAGAGAGAATAAAACTATAATGGAAAAAGCACAAAACAAACTGACTCAAGAATATCAAAATCTGTGCACATACACACACACACACACACACACACACACACACACACACACACACATTTATGGCCACCAATATCCCCTTGTACAAAAGTGGTACTTCCACTGATCCCAGGAACTATAGACCTATTAGCCTTATTAGCCTTATCTGCAAGGCCATGGAAGAAATCATCATGGACATTACCAACAAAGAACAAAGATATGAAAAGATATGATTGATATGATATGAAAAGATATGATGAAAGATATGAGTAATCTCCAAACACTTAACCCTACTAAGTCTGGATTTGTCAAAGGAAGATCATGCCTGTTAAACCTGATGGACTTCTTCAAGGCAGTCACCAAGTCCCTGGATAAGTGAAAATCTGGGCATACAGCTTACCTAGATGTACCCAAGGCTTTTGACACTATACCTCACTCAAATATCATTGACAAACTTGCCCAGCTAGGTATTAACCCTGGCTCAATGATAGAACCCATACTGTCAAAATAGGGGAATCCACCTCCAACAGCAGACCCATAACCAGTGGTGTTCTACAGGGATCATTCCTGTGACCTCTAATGTTCAGAATCTATTTCTACAAAGTACAAGAAAAAATAAAGGTCTGTGGCTGACAAAGTTTGCTGACTGCAAACTGGGTAAAGTCATAAAATCTTCAAACAATATCAATATCCTACAAGATGGTATTACACAAATAAATGAATGGTGCTAAAGTCACAGCCTTAAACTCGATACAAAAAATGCATTGTCTTCCCTTCTGGTAAGGGTGATCTTCCTGCTAACTACCACATGAATAGCAGCACCCTAAGTACTCACTCAGTGGTGAGAGACCAGGGCACACAGGTTCACAGCAACCTTACCTTTGATCACCATGTCTCCACAGTGGTAAGAAGGGCATTCTATATTACTCATCTCATAAGTAAGGGCATTGCCTACAGAAAACCTCCCTGTACTCTTCCCTCATCAGGTCAATAATGGTACATCCCCCCTTTTGTATGCACCTTTCCAAGCACTTGCAGAGACCACAAAGGTTCCTCACACGGAAAATTCAAGGTTTTCAGCATCTTACCTATGTGGATTGGTTGAAATCACTGTCACTTTATTCTGTTTCATACAGGATACTCAGAGGTGATCTCTGCCTTGCGTATAGCTCAGCCTCTGACCCTGTTTTGTTGGAAATCCTGCATATCTGCAAGTCAAATGGCACATGGGTTACTCACTCTAAAGACCTTAACCTGATACGTGATATTAATAGAACCTGCTGGAGGGACAGATATCTCCCCCAGAGGTTACCAAACCTTTGGAACAGACTCTCATTTCATGTCAAACAGAGCACCTCATTGGCAATCTTCAAACACAATTTGATGGGTAACTGTAAATTCACCCTAGGGGTTCCACCTATGTCTATAATGGACAGTGGCAATAGGCGCTGATCGTGGAAACAAGGGCAACTTGGCTAGGCTTGTAAAGGCCCTAGGGCCATTAGTCTAGTAACTTCCTATAATCCTTTGTATATATATATATATATATATATATATATATATATATATATATATATATATATATATATATATTTGTATATGATCTAGTCAAATGTACTCTACTTAGATCACAAAAGGGCATTTTTTTTTCAAATATTCCCAAGACAAGACTACAGAGGTAAGTGTTATTAGTTACTTTCGAACACATAAGCTCTAAACACAAAATCTTATACATTTCAGCATAAATTTCATAATTTTGAGAGGATGCAAACATTACATATGTATGCAAGGATATCAGGAATTCATCAAAAACTATAAATACAAAAATAACTCTTTTTTTTTTATGAGTGTGGAGAAACAGACAAAATTTAACCATGCAAATAATTTTTTTCACTAACTGTTAGTTCTGGAAAAGAATAAATTACTTGTGTTGAGCTTTTACACATTCCTACCATAAGCCATAAGTAAACAGTTACCAAAGAAACAGCAGCTCAGGCAAATCCATCTGTAACAACACAAGATCAAGAAAGCACACTTTAAGGAAGTTACTGTAAACAGACAACCAAGTGATAACAGGATAGATGAAGGAATTAAAGGATTAACAATGTTATACTGACAGAATATCACTGGATTGTTAGTAAACATTATATTCACAATGTAACAGTATTGCTTTCTTTTAGTCTATATGAGCAGTACTGTGGCTTAGTTATTAGATGGTTGCCTCATACCTCCAGGGTCTTGGGTTCAGTCCTGACCTCTGGTCACTGTCTATGTGTAGTTTGCATTCCTTTGCATGTGTCGCACTTCTCCACTTACCTTCCAAAATCATGCTTACTCATCCACTAAATAAATTCTCCAAAAACAAAAATTTTACCTTAGTCCATGTAGCTTGATCATGCATGAAATGAGTCAGAGTTGGACCAGTCACATTGATGGCTACAAATACATAAGTTAAGCTAAAAAGAAACAGACAAGATTTGAATAATGCATGCTTGTCACTTGTGCAAGCAGCACACTGTTGCAGAGTATAGCATTCCTACACCACAGCAAAGATGTATTTCAATCCAGAGCACAGTACTCTTTATACATCAAGCATCAAAAATGACAGAAATAAAAAAAAAGGACTGCCCAGCCTGTTATCTGTGCAACCCCCCCCCCCCCCCCCACACCACACACACACACACACACACACACATTGCATGCTTAATATGCTGGCACTGTCACTTCTCCAAAGAAATTTGATGTTTGTAGTACTTAAAACATTAGAAAAGGTAGATTAGAAGTTCATCTAACAAGCAGAGTTTTTGGCTAGTACCTTTGTAAGACAAGACATAGTGACCAAGCACCTATGTGCAGCTACAGAAACAGGAAAAGCTTGATATGGATGTGGGAGTCTATTCTCCCCACTAGAGCGCATTACTGGTACTTAACTGGTAAGAAATGCAAGCAGGAAATTACCATTAGTCAGGCATAAATCATGAAAAAAATATATAAAGGAAGGGTTCATAAATAATTCTTCAATCAAATTATGTATCTCTCAGGGAAAGCATTCTGCTGTTTTGATGGAAATCTTAACTCCGGCTTGAAAGTATATCCTCTTGAAAGATCTTTTAGTCTGACAGTTGTGGGATGGATTTTTTAGCAGGCAAATGTGTGCTTATCCACAGGGCTAGACAAGTGGTCATACCAGGTATGTATCCCATGCTTACAAAATACCCATGACACACTGACAGATGTTCCCGGCTGTAATGCCACACTGCTGCATATCAGGCACTGGAGTGCACAAATGGCTATAGCATAATGAGGAAGATCTCCTGTGTCCGTGAGTATAACAGTACACCAGGACACCCCAGTCTCTTCTCGGGCAGCAAAAGGGTTTTAGATTAGGGCTGCAATGGTGAGCAGGAGTGAGTCTCAGCATCCAAGATTTAGGAAAGGCACCACTGGTAGATGACTGCTTACTCACATGGTCCAAAATATTTTTTTTTTAATGTAAAGAATAGTCTTTCTGGCTGAATTGTTCCAGCCTGATTTTACTTGGGCATACATTCAAAAAATACAAATTACCTAGCCAATTCTCTATTGCACCACAAACTCACTTGCTAAATCAAACAAAATGAATTCCAAGAATCTGTGTCACCCATGGGTCCAGAAACATGACTGTAATCAAATATATTAACTCTTAAGTTTGTCTCACTTTGTAGACAACAGACATCTTTTTATTATAGAAATATTAATGAACATACCTAAGATATACGTATGCTCTCATTTCTGAGGGGTGTGAGAATTTAGAACAATTATGTCTTTGAGGGTTAAGTAGGGCTTGCCTCCCACATTTTTTCCATGATACCACCTGACTGCCGTTTTTTTTTTTCATTTCCTTTCAGATCAAGATCTTTCAAAATATAATTCATAAATCCAAACAATACACTTCCTTGTTTGTTTTTTTTTTTACAAAACCATAACACAAAGACTCTAAGATTACAGCAAAACTGCATACTAACCGCTGCCAGATCCTACAACTGCCGCACTATGGAAATTTATACCATCAGATATAAGAACAAAAAACAATATCAGGTCATTTATACAGCAACTAAAAAACTACTAAACAACAAATATTAACACTTTTAATTATAATACTTAATCAGGAGCAAAACAGAAATGCATTTGATAAATATGTGAACTATATACCGCCATCTATCATAACCTGCATCTTTCTTAACATACTCATATACTGCTTCTAACATACTGGGCCAGATTCCAGAAGAGTTGCTCTCAGTGTAAACTGGGCCCCAAGTGTGAAAGACATGCTCTCAGTTTAATTGACTTACTTTGGTGTTCAGCTTGTCCACAAGCAGGCTTACTCCAGGGGCCAGATTCCAAAAGACCTGTTCTCAGCCTGTTCTCAGTGCAAGTGGTCATCTAAACTCAGAGCAAGTCTTCTGGAATTTGGCCCACTGTATCACCCAACACCTTCCAATAACAGTATCAAAAATGCTCTCCTTTTCTCCCTTCTCTTTGCCCTTTCACCCTCCCAGTGCTACACTTTCAGTAACATTTATTTTAAATAACAGTTATATACCGATAACTACTATACGGAGAGCAGCATCCTTCTGAAAGTACAGTTTTGTACCTACCATAAATGTAGATGTTCGAAGATCCACATTGCTGCAGTCCTTACTTATGGGTAGTCCGCTGTCCTCGGTCGGCCCGAATACCAAAGTATTAGGCTGACGTCGGTCATGGGCGCCTAGATCTGACATCAGAGCGTCAGGGTATAAAGGCGCATGACCGACGTCATATCCTCAGTCTTTTCTTGCCCCAGATGTCAGAAGGCCAAACCAGAAAGGCCACAGCCAAAAACAGAATACCTCCCAAAAACATGCCCAACAACAACCATCACCTAAAGCATAGCACCTAGTCAAACTACAGTGGGGAAGGAGGGAGGGTAAACTGGACTGCAGCAATGTGGATCTTCGAACATCTACATTTATGGTAGGTACAAAACTGTACTATGTTCTTCATCTCACATTGCTGCAGTCCTTACTTATGGGTAGAATCCCAAAGCAACGGGAAAGGGAGGATGGTAAAAATCATAAAGCATTAGGGGCAGCTAAAATGCCCTGTAAAATTGCAGTGGCAAATCCAGCCCTAGACTTAGAATAAAGAGGAAGGTGGTAATGTTTAGAAAAGGTATGCACTGAACTCCAAGTAGCTGCCTCCAAAATGTCTTTTGTAGCTACCCCCCTTAGAAAGGCCGTAGAAGTAGCAGTAGCCTTAGTGGAATGAGGCCTGATTCCAGCAGGAATCTCCTTACCATGATGGGAATAACAGAAAGAAATACAAAACCCAATCCATTTAGAAATAGTTTGTTTTGAAACAGGTTTACCCTGTGAACCCAAAGCAAAAGAAACAAACAATTGCTGAGACTGTCTGAACTCCTTGGTTCTGCTCAAATAATAACGCAACTGCCTGTGAATATCCAAAGTATGCAAAATTTTCTCCCTTTATTTTGGGGTTTGCATAAAAAGTAGGCAAATGAATAGTTTGATTTAAGGCCACACTAGAAACCACTTTAGGCATAAAGGAAGGATTAGGACGGCAAGATACCCTATCCTTATGAAAAATCAGGAAAGGCTCCACTGCCATGAGGGCCTGTAATTCAGAAACCCTTCTTGCAGAGGTAATGGCCAACAAAAAAGCAGTTTTCCATGACAAATACTTTAACTCGGCAGTAGCTGTAGGCTCAAAAGGTTGTAGAGTAAGTTTTTCCAACACAAAATTGAGATCCCAAGCAGGAGTAGGAGCTCTACGTGGGGGTCTTATATTCTTTGCCCCTCTAAGAAATTGCTTAAACCAAGGATGAGAGAATAAAGGAGGGTCACAATCATAGTGAGCAGAAATGGCTGCAGCATGGACCTTTATTGAGGAGAAAGACAAACCCTTGTCCAATAACTCAGTAAGATATTGAAGAGCAACACTTAAATCAGGTTTGGAGACATCAAAGTCCATTCCTTTGCTCCAAATAAAAAATCTCCTCCATTTATCAGCGTAAACTTTCCTGGTACTAGGCCTCCTGGCCTCCAAAATAACATTTAAAACTTGTTGTGGAAGCTGAGACCCTCCAGAGTCTAAAACAGAATATGCCAGGCTGTTAGATGCAGAGACTGAATCTTGACAATGAGGAAGTGACTGTCCTCTTGTGACAAAAGGTGCGGAATCAAAGGCAGAGGCCATGGAGGTTCTCGTACTAAACTCCTCAGTAGTGGGTACCAGTGTTGTCGAGGCCAAGCCGGTGCTATCAAAATCATGGTTGGCTTGTCTTGTCTGGCCTTCAAAAGTACCTTGGGAAGAAGAGGCAGAGGTGGAAAGGTATATACATGCAGATTGGTCCAACTGAATGATAGAGCATCCACCTTCCAAGCTGTGTGATGAAACATTTTTGTGCAAAACTTTGGCAACTGGTAATTTAGTGGAGAAGCGAACAGATCTATGTCTGGAGTTCCCCATAACACTGTCAACTGTTGAAATACAAGAGGATCCAATTTCCATTCGTGAGGATCCACTATTTGTCTGCTCAATACATCTGCTAAGGAGTTCTGTGCTCCTGGTAGAAACCTTGCCTGAAGATTGAGGTGTAGATTGAGAGCAGTTTCCCACAGAATCATCGCTTGCCTGCAAAGAGGGTAAGAATGGGTTCCCCTGCTTGTTGATGTACCACATGACAGTAGTGTTGTCTGTTTGAATCAACACCTGCCCTGGGTGAAGTAAATCTTTGAAAGCCATCAATGCAAGCTGGACTGCTAACATTTCCTTCAAGTTGATATGCAAATGCTGGAGTTTGACAGGCCACGTGTTTTGCACCCATTTTCCATTGAGGTGTGCTCCCCAAGCCTTGTCCGAGGCATCTGTCGTTAGAATCTGACTCGCCTCTGGCGGGTCACAGAGAGTCCCTTGTTTAGGTGACATTCCTGAGCCCACCACAAAAACTCCTTCTGAATGCAAGGTATTATCTGAATGACAGTGTCTAGATCTTGGCAGTGCTGTGTCCATACATTTGAGATACCATTGAAGCTTCCTCATATGCAATTTGGCATTGGGAAGTACCAGAATACAAGATGCCATGAACCCCAAGGCTTGAAGGACTGTCCTTGCAGTCAGCCTGGACCGTAGAGACATTTGATGGAAATAAAGAGAAAGGCTTCTTTGTTTGTCCGGGGTCAAAAAGGCCATCTGGGAAGCTGTGTTCAGTCTCACACCCAGAAAGCACATGTCCTGAGAGGGTACTAGACTGGACTTTGTTTCATTCACAGAATACCCTAGGCATCTTAACACTGCCATCACATACTGTAGGTGATGAAGAAGTTCGTCCCTTTCTTGTGCAATAATCAGGCAGTCGTCCAAATAAGGATAAATCTGTATTCCTCTGAGTCTGAAAAAAGCTATCACTGGAGCCAGAACCTTTGTGAACACTCTGGGCACAGTAGATAAGCCAAAGGGCAATGCAGAGAACTGATAATGTAAATTTCCAGCCCGAAAGCATGGTACCTCCTGCAACTGGGCCTGATAGGAACATGAAGGTAAGCCTCTTTGAGATCCAGAGTAACCATCCAGTGATCTTTTCCCAACAGAGGTAAAAGTTGTTGCAAAGTCAGCATCTTGAACTTTGGAATGTCCAGGTAAGTGTTGAGGATAGATAAATCCAAAATTGGTCTCCACGTGTTCCCTTTCTTTGGAACTAGAAACAGGCGAGAATAAAATCCTAGGCCCACTTCTGACAGAGGAACTGGCTGTATAGCTCCTATTTGAAGAAGTAAAGAAATTTGTCTGTGAGCCTCTATCCTTTGCGAGGAGGGGCGTCTGGCATGCCTTTGAAAGGAGGCATGGTATGGAAATAGAACTTGTAACCTCGGTTTATAATGTCCAATACCCATTTGTCCTGGGTGACTAAATGCCAATTTTGTTTGAAAAGAGCCAACTTTCCTCCCAAAGGAGCTGCCAGGCAAGAAGAATCTGGCAGCTGAAAATGCAGGTCATTGGGCCTGTTTACGAAAGGACTGGCCCCTGCCCTCACCAGCAGATTGAGCAGGCGAATTCCATTGTCTCGGCCTGAAGGTACTCTGAGCTCTGCCCCTACCACGTCTAGATCTACCCCTAGACTGAGAATCAGAAGAAGGGTATGTCCACCCCTTAGTAGGCCAATTTCTACTAAACTTTGGAGGTTGCACCTGCAAAAAATCTTTAACAGTCTGCATAGACTTAGCCTTGTCTTCCATTTTCTTTAAGACTGACTCCACAGGAGGACCAAACAAAACTTCAGACTGTAAAGGGGCATCCAGAATTCTAGACTTAACATGCTCAGACAAATTCTGATCCTTAAGCCAGGCGTGCCTACGAATAACTGAACCAGTGGCCGCCACCCTAGAAGAAGCCTGTAAAGCATCAAAACCACATTGCAAAGAGTGCTTACCCACCTGTTCAGAAACATGCACTAAATCCTGCAATTCTTTACACTCTATGCCCTCTGCCAAAGCATCCACTTTAGATCTTAGCTGAGAAAGGAGGAAATTCTGATACTTCAACATATGAAACTGGCAGTTCAAAGCTCTCATTGCTAAAGTAGAAGAGGTATACACCTTCTTACCCCATCTATCCAAAGCTCTAGCTTCCTTATCCAGAGGAACCGGATTCTTAACAACAGAGGCTCTAACACCCTTAGGCCCCTGACTAATAGTTTCTGGGTCCGCCCTAGGACTCTTATACAGATATTTATGAGCCTCAGGCACCCTGTAATACCTGTCCGGTTTAACTGGGGCAGGAGGCACAGAATCTGGATTAAGGGAAGCTTCGAGAAAACATCTGAAACAACATCCAAAACCGGAGGTATAGCTAAGGGTCTATGCTGTGGTAAAACAAGAACTCCCTAAGTCTCTTCCGGAATCAGAGTAATCCTGTCCCTCCCACTTAAAATGCTCCCTCATGGAATGCAGAGTTTCTGAAAATGAAAAATCCTCTGGAGGAGAAGCAGAAGGAGTGGAATCCTCTGCATCAGAATCAGAATAAGGAGGAAATCTTGAATGTCTTCAGCAGAAGACTCTGAATCATCTGAGGCCTGCTCCAAACTTTCCAACTCTGGCTCCATCCTGGGCCTCTTATCAGGAGGGGCATAGAACCTCTAATTAAAGTAATCAAATCCTCTGCCATTTTAAGCATGTGCTTTTAGGCACAGACCCTGAAGAACCAGAACTGACACCAGAGGAAGGCAAGACAGACCTGTCTTTAGAAGGAGCCTTAGAAACAGTAGCAGAAGGCCTAACCACCCTAGGCATAGAAGGGAGAATAGTAACCTGAGAGGCCCCTTCAGCCTGACCTGCCTCCTGAGAGGCCACATCCTGTAAAATCAAAGTTTCCCCCTGGGACTCAACAGAAACTTCAGCCGGATCCACCTGTTCAGCTGTAGCTTCTAAAGGTCCGGCGTCCGAAACGGACGAATCATCCTGCCTAGGCTTTAAAGATTTGTCTTTGCGCTTCTTAGTAGAAGCAGGCGTCGGAACATCCGGCGGCATATTATAATTACACCTCTTGCCAAAGACTAACCTAGCGCAATCTAACCTCCGTTTTATAGTGCGCTTATTAAACCTAGCACAAAACCGACACCCGACTACGTCGTGCTCCGGTCCCAAACAAGGAATACAAAGCGAGTGGTAATCCCTATGCGGTATCTGTTTCCCACAAGAAATACAATTATTCACTTTTTCTGACATCCGTAAGTAACTGAGGCAAGAAAAACAAAAATATTCTAGCGGGTACTTAGCCCAACTTGGTATTGGTCTGAAACTCCGAAAACGAAAAATTTCAGAATGCCGAACGGCACTTGCAACGCTGCTTCTGCATCGGACCATGCGGCAAAAAAGACTGAGGATATGACGTCGGTCATGCGCCTTTATACCCTGACGCTCTGATGTCAGATCTAGGCGCCCATGACCGACGTCAGCCTAATACTTTGGTATTCGGGCCGACCGAGGACAGCGGACTACCCATAAGTAAGGACTGCAGCAATGTGAGATGAAGAACATCCACTGATACAAAATTCTTGTGACTCAGTGATATAACAGTTTTTCAAACTGCCGAAATGCGTATACTTATTTATCCATGTAAGTACAATGGACAGAAATATGACTATTTGCTATATGTTCTGTTATAATTCTAAATCAGAGAAAACAAACCAAACACTAATATTAACATTTAAATCACCTGTTTATAAACATAAAATACCATTTAATTCACACACATAGCTAGTACTTTTTTAAGCAGACATAATCACATCATACTTATTCAAAATTATTAAAAACAGATCATAGATTCATATATTGTTAATAGTATAATGACTGTTTCCAATTCGGTTTTACAAAACCTACATTTGTCTGTTTCTCCCACATTCTCATTGGACTTTGTAAACCAGCATGTACACACCCACTATCTTGGGCTGCCAATATTAACCTTTCATCTCTTGGTTTGAATTCTACTCTCCTTAACCATTCCTGCATTCGATCCTGATCAACATGAGGTTCTTCCAGAAGTTTTCTATACTTGCAACTATATTTATGCATTTTCCACATTTCTTGCCTTCTCATCTGGTCCTTCACCTTATATTCTTTCTTTTGTTTTTTGGCACATTCAGTTGCTGCCTGATTTTTATCTACTTCTGGTTTGATTTCATTCCTGCTTGACACCGATATGCTTCTGCTAAACTAAGCAGAGAAGTCATCTTAGATGTGTTCTCCTCATGTTTCAAAACTTTCACTATATTTGGGTCTTGTGACGTCACCAGATATGTGTGGAGTCCCACGACTGCAGATCTATACATGTAATCAATTTCAAGGAGGCCCATCCCCCCTTTGGAATGAGGAATATATAATCTTGGTATGCACTGATTTTTATAAATCATTCAGTGAGCATGAAGCATCCTTCTTGTTTTCCTGTCTAATCTTTCCAACACGTTTTGGGCCAGTCATTCACTCCAAAACTGTAAGTTAGGACAGGAAAAGCAAATTGGTTTATAGCATGGATTTTGTTCCTAGATGTCAATGCTGTTTTTAGAATTAATTTAAATCTTCTAAAGTATTCCTTACTAAGTTTTATTCACATTTGTTCATGTTTTCTTGTTGATCCTTCATCAATTCTCAAATATTTATACACTCCCTTTTGCTAAAGTTCTTTTATTTCACATTCTTGTCCCAAACTGATGATTTCCTGCTGCTGCAGTTCTCCTGCTTTAAAGGTTGCTTTGCACTCTTATCAAGACCAAATGACATTCTTATATCATCTGAAAAAGTTTTGACAACCTGCAGCTGTGCTTTCAGTTCCTCATCTGATGAGCTATACAGTTTTAAATCTTCGACAAAGAGAAGATAAGTCTTTACACTTTGTTGTTTTTTAGAAACCAATTTGTAGCCATGGCCTAAGTTGTTAAGTAAACAGCTTAAACAGCTTAATGGGTTAATGGCAAGGCAGAATAGCAATGGTGACAGAAAGGCACCCTGGAATATCCCCCTTTGAAATTTTATCCCTGGGATAATAATTTCTCCTTCATCATGGCTTAATTGAAAGTGGTCTGTCACTGTTTGATGGTCACTGTAACGTAGTCGATCAGTGTAGGGTGTATCTCATATATTTTTAAGCATTCTTTTATCCATGAATGTGGGATAATATCAAATGCTTTTTTATGGTCAATCCATGCCATACTTAAATTCTTCCCCTTTTTACAGTTCTCCCGTATGACTTTAACAATAAATGATCCTTTGTTCCATATGACTTTCTTTTATTGCCCTTTTGTTCTACTGCCATAATTGAGTTTCTTCTAAATGACTATAAACTCTGTCGGTATCAATTCCCATGTACAGCTTATATGTGGTCGGAAGGCAAGTTATTGGTCTATAATTTTAGGGTAGCTTGCAGGTTCACTGTTAAGAAGGGGCATTGTTTTGCCTGTTTTTAGCCAGGCTGGTGTCTGTTCGGCGTGCGCTTATAAATATTTCTTACTCATGGCTAAATCCTCGTGCAAAGATGTTAATATTCTTAACCGAAAGTTAGGCACTGCATCTGGGCCTTGGGTTTTCCAATTAGAGGCTTTTCTTAACTTTGTCTCAATCTCTCTGGCTGTTACTTCATCCCATTTCATATCCTGCACCTTTAAACTTCTTATTCTTTATTTTACTTCTTCTATCCATTTAGCATCTTTGTTATGTTCCACAGGATCTTCATAGATACTTCTCCAAAATGTATCTATTTCCTCTTTTTTGGGTGTTTATTCAATTCCTTTTACCTTATTTCCCAATTGTCTATAAAACTTTTTTGAATCATCAAACTGCTTATTTTGCACTTTTCCTGTATATTCTCCTCTATGACTGGTCTGATAAGGGTGGAGGACAGTGGGATCATGACCTCTTTGGATCTAAATGCCATGCCCTTACTTATAAGTTGTGCAACATAAAAGGATTTCCTCAGCACCATGACCACATGGTGGCCAAAGGTAAGGCAACTGTCTATGTCTGGACCAGTGTCCCTGACTACAGGGTTCAACTCTTAGGGGCATATTTTTAACATAGTTTCATAGGTTGGTACTAGACTATCGGCTCTAGGGCCTATACAAGCCTAGCCATAACAATTCCCTGGCTATTTCTTCCCACACTATTTACTTCCCTAGACCCCGGTCTGGCAGTGCAACTGACGTGATCCCCAGGGTGAATTTCCTTTCTCCCATCCAATTGTCAAGGTTCCTTTTGAAGAGGGCCAAAGAAGTGCTATGCTTGACATGTATGGGCAGTCTATTCCAGAGTCTGGGGAGTCTCTGGGTAAGGAACCTATCCCTCCAGCATGTTTTTTTTATTGTGATGACAAGATTTAAATCTCTGGAGCATGTGGCTCTGAGGAATTGGGATTTCTTTAAGTGTAGCATGTCCAACATCTCTCGGTTTGACATGGCCTTGTATGTTAAGCAGAGATCGCCTCTGAGTAGACGATATGCGACAGAGTATATCTGGAGTTTTTTAAGGTGGTCAGCATAGGGCATCTGCTTTAGGCCTGTGATTCTTTTAGTGAGGTATTTCTGCGGCCTTTTCAGTTGTTGCAGATGTCTTGAGAGGTACATACCAAACGGGGTATTGTATTCTATAATGGGTCTAATGAGGGATGAGTACAGTGGGACAATGACCTCCTTTTTTCTGGTTGAAAAGCCCTTTGTGATGAGGTGTGCCACATAGAAGGATTTCCTGGCTGTTGTGGCGATGTGGTTATCAAAAGGTGAGACAACTGTCCACCTGTGTCCCTTAGTCTCTTATCACACTTTTGGTGTTTAGTGTACTGCCACCTATGTGGTAATTCATGGGTACATGGTTTTTCCCAAAGGGGATAACCATACATTTCTTGACACTGAGCTTGAGCCCATGGCTCTGGCACCAACCATCTGTTTCTGTAAGGTCCTTTTGTGATGATAGTTATTGATACCATGATAATTAGCCAGGATGGTTAGCTTCCATAAATGCATAATTATGCATTTCTTAGCATTGAGATTAAGACCATGGCTGTGTCACCATTTGTTAGTCATGGATAGACCTGCTTGAAGAATGTTAGTATCTTCAGGGGAATTGATGATAACCCCAAGCTTGCAATCATCTGCAAACTTAGTCAGCTGTAAACCTTCATCATTTGCTTCCATTTCAGAGAAATAGATGCCAAAAAGGAGTGGGCCCAATATGGAACCTTGGGGCACTCTGGTAATGACTGGCCTCTTGGTGGAGGTGGCCTCACCTATTTTGACCTCCGGGGTCCTATCACTCAGAAAGTTTGCTATCTGGTGGGTGATAAAAGGGTTTATACCTAAACTAGTGAGTTTGCCTATAATGCCTGAGTAGGGGATTATATCAAACACTTTGGCCAGACTGAGGTAAGGTGTGTACACAGTCTTACCTTCATTCAGAGCTTTGGTGACCCTCTCAAAAACGTCAACCACATTTAATAGGCATGATCTTCCTTTAGCAAAGCCGAACTGTGATGGGTCCATCCTTTTCATTAAGGAAGTTCTTTGGCAAATATTTTTAAATGCCATCCAAAAGCAAGACTGAATTTTTAAATTTAAGTGCACTTTAAAAGATAAGCAGTTATTGCATGTATGCAATTAGGTGGTTCAGTATGGTTTTAGTGTATTTTATTTTATTTATTTTCAGTTTGAAGACCGAGAAAGTCCATTGGGCCAAGAAGAACCCGTATTCAGTGGAGGCCCGGGGAGAAATGCTCCAATAATCAATTACAATTACAACTATTTATTGGTGCCAGAGTCTGCTCTTCATTTTTTCCCTTAGATCTTGCTAGTTCTCATCTCTCGCACATTAATTAGCTTATTTGCCTAGCACTTCATCAGGCTCTTTGTAGCAATTATTGCAGCACACATAAGTGCTATCAGCACTAGACGTCTTAGAACTTAAGGAAACAGCTCCAGTACTTAGTAATGATGATCATCTCTCCTGTCATGTTTAAAGGGCAATTCACTGTGCTTTCTCCTATTAACCTGGTGAACTTGGGCATTTTGAGGCAGTGTAGCAACTGCTTCATGTACACAGACAACCCTCTCCTCTTACCTCCCAAAACTCAGACTTGTGAAAGATGCACTTATATTTCCAAATTGGAAGCCATGCATTCTCCAACCAAGACCAGAATAGCTGGTCAAGAGTAGTAGGTCAACATCTGCACCACACCACATGGAACACATAGCCCTCCAGAACACCCACCATCACAGCTCTCACATAAAAACACAAAACAAACAACCACCTTCGCAGAGACACTCAGTAGAAATCTACCCAAATAGCAGTGACCTCCAAGGCAGAAATTCACTCGACCACCACAACACAGCACAAGCCACAAGACACACAGCTCACTACAGAGTGTGCCCCTCAACCTAAGCCCCTAAGGCAAAACAGCTTACCCAATGCACTAGTCATAGGTGACTCAACAGTGAGGCACACTGATGTCCCACTCACTAGGCTGAATAAGGAGAAGGTAACAGTCAGCTATCAGGTGCCAGAATCCAACACATAACAAACACACTCAGGCCACTCCACAGCAAGTACAAGTATGACTCTGTCATTGTTCATGTGGGTGTGAATGACCTAAGATGCACCTCCCTGGACTACATGAAAAGAGAAAGGGTTGAGCTCTCGGATTATGTGGCTGAGGGAGGTATGACCTTACCCTGAGCAGCATCCTACCATTGCCCAGAATGATACTGCAGTACAAGCAGAAAATGATTGACTTCAACAATTGGCTAAGTTTCTGGTGTCATTCTAAGGGGATCTAGTATCTGTCAGCTTAGGATGACATGATTGACAGACCTCGATGCTTTGCCAGGGATGGCCTGCATCTGTCACCCTTGGGTTTCCCGGTATTGGCTAAGGCTCTATAGTGCCTTTTTTAGGTGGTGTTCCAAATACCAACTTTCCAAAATAACAGCTATAAATAAATGCAATCTGAGGGTCGTGCTGCTCAACACTAGAAGTCTAAATCTCAAGATGCACTCACTCAAAGCACTCCGCAAAATGGAGAACCTCGACATTTGTGCTGTAATAGACACCTGGTTTAAAGCAGCAGAAAGCACCCCTGTGCTACCAGGCTATAACTCATTCCACTCCTTTTGGCCCCAGAACATGGACCAAAGCTCCAAAGGTGGTGGTGTCTCCATATTCATAAAGGATATGCTCACATCCAGACTAGTAGCCCAGCATAACTCATCTGAGATACTTCAGATACAACTAACATTGGGTAAGATGGCGATTCAGGTCGTAGCCTGCTATAGGTCCCCAACCATGTCCCAAGACTCTCACTCCATGTTCCTAAGCACCCCAGAAACTATTAGGGTCCAACCTAACGTTCTCACACTAGGCGACTTCAACTACCCCTCCATCAACTGGGTAAATTACTCATGCACCAGTACACTGGCCCAATGCTTCCTGGAATTTATCAATTCCAATGACCTTGACCAGCACATTCTTACCTCCACTAGTGGAGGCAGCATCCTTGACCTGGTTATCACTAACATGGGCAACCATTGCTCTACACCAATAGTCAATTCCTCCCTCGTTAGATCCGACCACAAACTAATCACCATGGGAATCCATATCTCACCCACACACCCCCGCAAAGACAACCACCATGAAAAACTTCTCCAAAGCTGACCTTGGGCTCCTAAAAACAGAGGTGGCTAATTTCATGGTACCCATGCCAATGGAAAATAGATGCATGACTGCCGAATCATACACCAATGCACTGTACGAATACGTACATAAATGCATGGAACTAGCCATACCCAACAGAACCAAGACACTCTCCTCCGAAAAAAGGAAGCTAATCTGGTGGTCCCCTGCCATTAATAAACTCTACAACAGAAGGAAGAAACTGTTGCAGAAAAAGGTGAAGTCCCAAGACTGGAAAAACTACGTTATTAGCCTAAATGAAAAGTTGAGATCCCTCATCCAAACCTCTAAAGCAAGCTATGAAGGCAGAATTGCAGCAGACACTAAAAACAACCACAAAGTCTTCTATAGTTATATCAAGAATCTCCATGGCAATACCCAGATTTGCTCTGAGTAACTGCACAATGGTACCGCCTATACTGAGCCAACAAATATTGCCAACATGCTGTCCAACAGTTTCAGTACCAACTTTACCCCTCTCTACCCCCCTAAAGAACCAATCACAATACCAGAAGAATGCCAGGCATCCAGCATTACTGCAGCACAAGTTAAAGCTGCACTGTCCAAGGCCAAGAATACAGCTTCCATGGGACCTGACAATATCCCTGGCTGTATTCTACATGAACTACATAGTGAACTAGTAACACATCTATGTGCCCTGTTCAGTCACAATCTCACCTCAGGCTTTGTCCCTACCAAATGGGGCACTGCTACAGTCATCCCTCTCCATAAAGGGGAAGCGACTACAGACCTGGGGAATTATTGCCCCATTAACCTGATGAGTCTGATATGTAAGGCTATGGAGAGCATCATCATGGACCAAATTAACAAGGATATAGGGAATTTCCAAACTCTAGCTCTCACGTAATTTGGTTTTGTGAAAGGTAGATCATGCCTGCTCAACCTGGTTGACTTCTCTGACTCAGTCACCAGAGCTGCGGATGAAGGTAAGGCAGTTCATACAGCCTACTCTGATCTGGCCAAGGCCTGTGATACCATTCCTCACTCAGGAATTATTGATAAACTCACCAAACTAGACGTCAACCCCTATATCATTAGGTGGGTTGCAAATTGGCTCACAGACAGAACCCACAGGGTTAAAGTAGCAGACTCCAAGTCAGAGTGCCAACCAGTCATGAATGTAGTCCCAAAGGGATCGGTCCTGGGTCCTCTCCTGTTTGGCATCTACTTCTCAGAAGTCTTGGCCAACATGGAGGGACTCTGGCTGACTAAGTTCGTAGATGACTGCAAGCTAGAAGCCATTATTAACTCCCCATGTGATGCAGATATCCTACAGAAAGGCCTCACTGAGACCAATGACTGGTGTTGAAACTATGGCCTTAAGCTTAATGCCAAAAAATGCGTCATCATCCCTTTTGGGAAAAACTCAGTTCCCACTAATTACCACATTGATGGGAAACCACTGAACACTGCAGGCATTATAAGACATCTGGGGACACAGGTTGACAGTAACCTCTCCTTCGACCACCACATTGCCACTGTGGCCAGAAGGTCTTCTATGTGGCACATCTCCTTACCAAGGGTTTTGCATCCAGGAAGAAAGAGGTCATCATCTCTCTCTCTCTCTCTCCTCTTCCCTCATTAGACCAATCATCAAGTATAATGCCCCATTTGTCATGTACCTTACTAGACACCTGCAACAGCTGGAGAGGCCACAAAAGTACCTCATGAAGAGGATCCTAGGCCTTAAACACATGTCCTACAAGGACAAACTCAAAAAAAAAAAACTCCAGCTATTTTCTGTCTCATATTGTCTGCTAAGAGGAGAATCTCTGCTTGACTTACAAAGCCATGTCTGACCCAGCTCTGTTAGAAATGCTACATCTAAAGAAATCCCAGTTCCTCCGCACCACAAGCTCCAGAGACCTCAACTTCATTACCACAATCAACAGAATATGCTGGAGGGACTGGTTCATAATCCATAGACTGTCCATGCTCTGGAATAGACTTCCCATACATGTCAAGCAGATGACTGGATGGGAAATAGAAGGCTCATCCCAGGGAACACTCCAGTGGCTCTACTTGATAGAGGCGCTGGGAACTAACACTGGGTGGCACTATGCCAGGGCAATTCTATGGGCTAGGCTTGTAAAAGCTCCAGGGCCATTAGCCTAGTACACACCTATGAACCAGTGTATACAAAGCAGTATCATTATTTAAATCAGGCTGAGAATGCAGCATAATACATATCAGGTATAATACAATCATGCAAAGAAATACAAATAATAGGACATTGTTGGAAATTTTGTATGTACAAAGTAAGATACTTTTATTGATATAAGAAAATCTAAAAAGGTTAGCCAAGGTGCAACAGACAGCTTGTCCAGTATTGATTTAATGGAGTGTTGTAGCAGACAAAGTAATGGTATGAGAAGTATGGGTAGCAGAGGATGGAGATGTGAGTAGTTAGATGGGGAAGTTATGTTGGAGAGTGGCATGGCATGTCCATTTTGATGATAGGTGGGAGAACAAGAGAGATTTGAAGTTGGTGTGGTTTGGAGTCTTGCCCAAGGGAGGGTGGGAGAGAGTTCCATAGTTTAGATATGGAGTAGGATAGCAGGAGGTGGCCAGGGGGTTGTGAGGGTTTGTAAATTTGTAGGAGGTTTTGGTTTTCTGATCTGAGTGAGCAGTTAGGAATATAGGGGGTTAATTTGCTAGTGAGAGAGGGCAGCTGGAAGGTCTGAAGATGAGCTTGTGGGCAGTGGTGAGTTTGAGGAAGTTCAAGTAATTAGGTAGTTTGAGCCATTGCAGAGTATGGAGAGAGTGGCAATGGTGGGATGAGTTTTTTGAAATGGTGGCAAATTTGCTTATTTTATTGTAGCAGAATTCTAGTTTGGATTGTAGGCTGAGTTGGAGATTGGTTAGCAGAGAAGTGCCATATATGAGAGAAGGGGAAAGGTAGGAGGAGGGTAGGGTTTTTCTTGTGGAGGGGGTGAGGTAGCGGTTGTGTCTGTATAGAAGTCCTAGTTTTGGTGGGTTTTTTTAATGATAGTTTGGATATGGGTGTCAAATTTTAGATGTTTATCAATAATAGCACTGAGCAGTTTAGTATTTCATACAATTTCGATGGGGACGCTATTCTGGCTGAATATAGAGAAGGAGGTTTTGTCAACAGGGGAGTTTCTAGAGCTAGAAAAGATCATAAGTTTAGTTTTATTTGCATTTAGGGCCAAGTGATTGTTTTCACTTTTACAGAAGGTTTCACTTTTAGAGAAGGCTGTTTGGGGTTTTAGAAGTAAGTTGGAGAGGGAGTATTCTGAACAGATGATTGTTGAATCATTAGCATACCGGATTAGTGAGGAATCAGGAATGGTGTGGTGATAGTTATTGATAAATATGTTGAAGAGTAAAGGGCATAGAACAGAACCTTGGGTCACATTGGTGGAGGGGTGCAGAAAGGGAGAGGTTGAGGATTTCCATTGTATGGCTTGTTGTCATTTGGAGAGGAAGCTAGACAACCAGTCTATGATGAAAGGAGAGAGGATGAGAGAGGGGAGTTGAGATAGGAGTAAGGGGTGGGAGATGCTGTCAAAAGCTTTGTATAAGTCTAGCAACAGGGTAGATACAAATTTGCCACAGGCACGTGCTTGGTTAATGGTCTCAAAAAAGGAAAGAAAGGCAGTCATGGTACTATGGCCAGGGTAGAGGCCGTGTTGAGTCGGGGTGAGAAGGTTATTATGTGTTAGGTATGGCATCAATTGTGAATGGATACATTTTTTCAGGATTTTAGAGAGTGGGAAAAGGATGGTAATAGGCCCGAAATTAGTTGTGTCAGTGTTTTTAACCCCTTATGGAGTGGGATGATGTACGCATGTTGCCTGATAGAAGGGACATATGATTCTTGGATGGATCTGTTTTTTAAGATGTAAATGGGAAAGGCAATGCTATCAGGAGATATTTTGAAAAAGGCTAATGGTAGATTATCAGGTGCACTGCGGCATGGTTTAAGTTGGAGGAGTAGTTTTTTTATTGTACTTGTGGGGATGGGTTTTAGGTTGAAGGGGAGAAAGGAGGTATGAGATCAGAGGGATGGGGTCAGGCGGGGTTGGGATTGGGGTGGTGAAGGAAGGAGGAGGACAATTTAGCTATACAATCCACAAAGAAGGAGTTGAATTGGGTGGCAGTGTCAAGATCAGTGAGGTTGGGGTTGAGACAGGGCTTATCTTTATTTTCTGGGTGGAGGAGCGAGGAGATGGTGTTCCAGAATTTTCTAGGGTTGGTTGACTGTTAGGATAGAAGTTTGGAGGAGTATGCTTTGCGGTCTCTAGTTATTAGTTGTTTTATGGAGCTGCTGAGTTGTATGAATTCAAGAAAGGAGTTAGGTTGTTTGTTTCTTTGGTATTGCTTCCATTTTTTTGTCTTTTAGGAACATGGTTAGTTTAGTTTCTTTTGATAGCCAGGGAGAGGCTTTAGCACTGACATGTTTGGTTCTTGGAGGAGCGTGGTTGTTGAGTAGGTTTAAGAAAATTTCACTGAAGTAGATGATGGCATTATCAAGGGTCAGGGTTCTTAAGGGTGTTTAGTCAGTAAGTATTACACATTCAGAGAAAGTGTGAGGGTTGAAGTAGGAGATTTATGAGTTTGAATGTAGTGATCTTGCTTTTGAAGAGGAGAGGGGTGACGGTCGGTGAAGGCTGGCAGATGGTTTCTGAGAGGGTCTGGGAGGATTCCTGCATTTGAGTTAAGGGTGGGATGGGATGTTAAGATCCAGTCAATGATGGTGCCAGAAGCCCCATCTTTGTTTCGCTTGTTAGGAGAGTTTATTAGTTGGGTGAAGTTGAAGAGGTTGACTATGTGACATGGGGATTGAGAGTTTAGAGTGGCCCAGTTAATGTTTATGTCACCTAGGATATAGGTTTCATTTTTAATGTTAGAGGAAAATCAGGAGAGGATATCTTCTAGTACTGAGATATTATTGCCTGGGGGTTTACAGAGGGTGGCTATGCATATGGACTTGTGATTATTGATTTTTAGTACAACTATAGTTATTTTGGTGTTAGTGAAGTTTGGGATGAGATTGGTGTAGAGGGTAATGGTATAGGAGGAGGAGTAGATTATGGCTACACCTCCACTTTTTTTGTTAAGTCTGTCATTGTGAATCATTTGGTAGCCTGGTGGAAGAATTTCATTGTCTTTTATAAAGGGTTTAAGCCAGATCTCTGAGATGGCTATTATTTCAGGGTAGTTGTGGGAAAGCCAGGCATGGAGGTTAGGGATTTTATTTTGAAGGCTTTGGCATTGAATGTAGTGAGGTGAATAGATTTGGGAGTTTGAGGGTATGTGGGAGGGGAATTAGTGGTTTGTGTGGTAGTAGTGGTCCCGGAGTTGGGATGGATGTCACTGGAGAGTGAGAGGAAAATTCGGTGGGAATGAGTATAAGATAGTTTAATGTGGATGGAGAGTTTGATCGGTGGTAGGGAGTGGATTTGTTGGTGTGAGATTGGAGGGGTGTGTTATGTGAGGATAGAGTAGGTAGGATTTTGTGTTTGAATGGCAAGGTTGGGTTAGAAGAGAAGAGTTTGTGAGCTATGGAATTGAAGGGTGTTGTAGAAGTATGTTGGAAAGTGATTGTGTGATGTGAAGGTGTGGTACAGGAGGGGTTAGGGAGTTGTGTAAGACAAGTGAAGGAGGTTAGCAGGGCTGTTAGGTTTAGTAGATATGATGAGGTAGGAGGCATTGTTTAGGTTGGGTGGCGAGTTTAAGAGTAGAATGTGTGTATTGGGTGGGATGTAGTGTAACTGGATGGCAGAAGATGTGGGAGGAGTTGGGGATGAATAAATGTAAAGATAATGCAGGTGGGAATTGGGGGCAGGATAGGGGAGCAGAGTGAGCCCGTAGGGTGAACTGAGCAGATAGAGCCCCAGCAGAGGTCATCAAAAAACTATCAGTGATTGCTAGTAACAATGTAGGCAGCGGTTTTGTCAAATGTTTGTGCTGTTTGCTATTTTTTAAAATATTTTTAAATTTTTAAAAATATTTTAAAAAGAGGTGATTGTTAGCTGCTGTGGTATAACACCTTGAAGAAGTCATACATGATTATGTTTGGCTAATGAAAGCACTTACTAATAGAATGATTAAAAGTTCTGTTTTATTTATTTATTTATTGGCATTTGTTTACCGGGAAAGTCCATTTTCAGCGGAGGCCTGAGGAGAAAAGCTCCATTTGCAAACAAGTCAGTTACATAGCAATACATACATTTACAGAATGAAGATTATGTAATATTTGAAAAGTAACAAAACAATGTTTCCTAGATATTTCATATGCAAAAGTTATATAACAGTTTCAAAAAGTATTAAGAAAATGGGATAAGGCTAAATAGGAAACACAGCTAGTCAAAGTGTGGGTAGTCCTATTATGCAAAGTATGAAAAGAAACAGCAGATTAGAATTCCTGGAAGTTACATAAGACAAAAGTTATACAAAAATTTCAGAGACAATTTCATTTAGCAGATATCTCAAATAGGTAGCACTACCGATTATAGAGTCTAGAGAAGATATAATTGATATGAAATACACAGCATGAGGTATTGCTAATGGGGCCATTAATCAAATTATTTGGGTAATGTAAGTGGAGTATAGAAAGAGATGTTAATCTTAAGGTAGCTGAATTAGAGAGACTAAGGAAGAGTGAGGCGGGGGGGGGAGGGTAATTATAGAGAAGTATCAATAGCTAGAGAGAAGGTGGAAGATTTAAAAAGAAGGAAGGGGAATAGATGGAGCAGTGGGTGAGTTTAAGTAGAGGCAAAAGAATGAGTAAATATTAAATGTGAAGGTACAGAGAGTAAAGTTAGCACAGGCTAGAGTAAGTAATTTGATGGCAATGTTAGCACAGGCTAGAGTAAGTAATTTGATGGCAATGTTAGCACAGTCTAGAGTAAGAAGTTTGGTTGTAAGTTAGGTGAATTAAATAATGGCAGAGTGAGTAGTGGAACAGTTACATGTCCATTTAGATAGAAAATGGTTGTTTAGATCCCTTTTAAATGTGGAAGGGCATTGTTCCAAACAGATAGAAGGTGGAAGGTTATTCCATACTTTGGCAATTTTTCATGAGTACAATAACTTGCCTGCAGGTAGCTTGGGTTTATGGACATGAAGACAGTATTGGTGTTCAGATCGTAGGGACTTAGCACGGTTATAGAGTGTCAGTAAGGACCTGAGGGTGGGGCAGTCCTAAGGCTTGTATATTAGTTTTTGTGTAGATGTGAGTTGTAGGAGGAGTAGGTAGTGGGGAAGTTCCAGCCATTGCAGCTGTTTAAGGGCTACACAGTGGTGTGTAGAGTGGCAGTTATTAGTGGCAAATTTTGCAATCTTGTTATAGCAGGATTCTAGTTTTGTTAATAGAGAAGACTGTAGACTGAGTAGTAAAGGGGCACTGTAAGTTAGTGAAGGTAGAAGGTAAGATGAGGCTAAAGTTTGTTTAGTTGGGAGGGAGAGGAATGTATTATGCCGGTATAGTAACCCAAGTTTTTTGTGGGTTTTGCTTATAATGTTTTAAATGTGAAGATCAAATTTGAGGCTTTCATCAATTATTACTCCCAACAATTTGGTGTAGGTTACTGACTTGATTTTAGTGGAGTCAAGTGAGAAGATCTTGAGGATGTCTAGATTATTAGGGGTATTTTTATTGGGAGAGAATATCATAAGTTTGGACGTTTTTGGATTTAAGGAGAGATGGTTTTTGTGAAGCCATTTTTCAAAAGTGAAAAATGCTGCTTGGGGGATTTCTGTAGGGAATCAGAGCTTAGGGCAGAACAGACTATGGTAGAATCATCTGCGTACTGGACTAAGGGGTCGTACTGAATGGTTTGGTTGAGGTTATTAATGAAAATGTCAAACAAAAGAGGCTCTAAAACAAAGGAATGAGGTATTCCTGTTCGGGTTGTGCAAATATGAGGAGGTGGAGTTCTGCCATTTGACAGCATGCTCTCTATTAGAGAGGTAGCTTTTGAACCAGTAAATGGATTGGGGAGAAAGACCTAAAGTTGAAAGCTGGGACAGGATGATAGGGTGAGAGATGGTATCAAATGCTTTTGAAAGGTCTAAAAACATGGCAGATACAACACTACCTGAATCTCTGGCTTTGTTGACTATGTCAAGGAAGGAAATTAATGCTGTGCCTTGGACGAAACCCATGTTGTGTAGTGGAGAGGATAATATGTTTCAGTAGGTGGTCTAACAGTTCTTTGTTCACACATTTTTCAATAATTTTAGAGATGGGAGAAAGAATAGCAATGGGGCGAAAATTAGAAATATCAGTGAATGGGCCCCCTTTATGGACTGGTAAAATGAAGGCTTTTTTCCATAGATCAAGAACAGTGGATTCTTGGACAGGTCCGTTTATCAGGATGCTGATAGGGTATGCCACCAAATCATCAGCGAGTTTTAGAAATTTAGCAGAAATATTATCAGCAGAGTTTGAGCATGGTTTAAGTTTGTGTAACAGTTTTCTGATAAATGAGGTGGAGATAGGTGAGAGAATAAAGTTGGGTTGAGAGGTTTGTTGTGTGTTGTTAGGTTGAGTGGTGCAGGTGTTAGGAGTGGATTTTAGTGAATTTTTTGAAGTATTAGGGCAGTACTAAGGGGTAACTTTTGGGAGGAAGAGGGAGATATGGGAATAGAATTACTAAGCAAAGGAAGGGAGAAAGTTACAGTAATCTTAGCAATAGTGGCTATAAAGTAAGAGTTAGAGAGACCAGCTGTTTGTTCAGGGTGAATGTCAGGATGTGGGCAGGGGTTGGGTTTTGTGTCGGGTTTTAAGAGGTTGTTGATAGAAGACCAGACTTGTTTGTGGTTATTTTTCTTATTTGATTGGTGGTTCCAGAGGTAAAGCTGTTTGTCTTTGGCAACAAGTTTTTTCACTTGGTTACGGAGCTGCTTATAGTGGGTAAGGGTGGAAATAGTGTTAGATTTATGCCAAAGTTTCCATGCTCTATCCCTGGTAGACATTATTTCTTTAGTGTTTTTTGATAACCAGAGGGCATGATTAGATTTGATTCTTTTAGTTTTGGTAGGGGCTAACCTGTCTAGAATTGCTAGAAAAGTGCTTTTAAAGTCTTGTAGAGCATCATCAAAGGGGAGAGATTTGAGGCTATTCCAGTTAATATTTTTCAGGATGTTGTTAAACATGATGGGGTTAAATTTGGAGATATTTTGGACTAGTTTAATGTTATGATTTTGTGAAATAGAAATGCAGGCACAGATTGTATAGGCTGGGGAATGATCACTGAAGGAGTTGGACAAAGTGCCCGAGGATATGAACTTGGAGGGATCTGAGACTAAAATCCAGTCTAAGATGGATCCTCCATTATTTTTGTTATACCTAGTAGTGTTAGTAATAAGTTGTGTGAAATGAAATAGGTTAATGCTAGAGGATGAGTGTTTAGAGGAGATAGAGGCCCAGTCATTATTCATGTCTCCAAGGATAATTGTTTCGTTTTTTTATGGTGCGAGACATCCAAGATAGAAATTCTTCTAGAATAGGAACATAATTTCCAGGTGGGATATAAATGACAGTTATACAGAGTTTTTTTAAATAGTTAATATCTAGAAAGGAGATCATAATCTCAGCATTCTGGAATTGGGGAATGTGGCCTTTACATTGGGATATGTTTAAGGTGTTGGGGTAAATGATAGCTACACCTCCACCTTTTTTTTCCACTGTCTGCCTGACCTAGTTATGCTGAAATTTGGGGGGAGAATCTCAGAGTCTGGAATAGATGGTTTTAGCCAGGTTTCTGTAGCTGCGAACATGTTAGTCTTATTCTGAGAAAGCCAGGCATGCAATTTGGTGGTTTTATTGCAGATACTTTGGAAATTCACATTAGTTTGGTGGAGGGCTTTAGCATAGCTGGAGATGTTAGGGCTTGTAGTAGAGTACGAGGAAGATGTGGCAGGGTTGGGGTGGATGTTGCCGGAATGTGTGAGTAGGCAGAGGGTAAAGGAGAGATGCAGTATGAAATAATATATTTTGGAGGTTAAGCAATGTATGATTATGTGGTGTGGAGGGGATGTCAAATATAATGCATCACTTGTATGGTGTATATGAATTCTGGTATACAGAATGGGATTAAAGTGATACAGGCTAGGGCCTATATCGGAGTATGGACTGAGTGTGAGAAAGTTGGGGCAGGTTGGGGATTTTGAAATAGGAGGAAGAGTTTATGAAATTGTTTTGGCATACATAAGTGTTAGAATGATAAGAGAAATTGAGAATAGGAGTAACGTGTGATATAATTTGGGGGACATGATGGGTTGGGATAGAGATGTGGTGATATCAGAAAGGAAGTGAGGTAAGGGAACTAAATAAGCTGATGAAAAGGGGGAGTGGTTAATTAAGTATAAATGTAAGGAAAGAGGGGGTGTGTGGGAATAGCGGTAGGGTAGAGGAACGGAGTGAGCCTGAGCAGAGCAAGGGGGAATGGAGCAGGTACAGCAGCCAAATAGATTATAGAAACAATCTATCACATGGCTACTATCTGATGGCTATTGACCAAGAGGCCAGTAGGTTATTTTCAGTAAGACAGACATTTTATAGGTGACCCTTAGGTAAACAAGAAGAACAAATAGGTATATGTGGAGCTAAGGTGAATGACGGATGGCAAGAATTTGTTAAAGTTGGAGAATGGTGAGAGTCTAAGTGCTTTGGAACCATGCTGTATGCTCACCAGAGGTTTAATGTAGCTTTTACTGTTATGAAATGAGGCTGTGTTACAGTGGCCTTACACTTTATGGCAGTTATCACAATGTTAAAATACTTGAAGGAGATGTACGTTAAAGCACATAAAAGGCTCAGTCCTAGAACTTTAGATCAGAGTCCAGATCCGTTCTACTGGGTAATCTTGGTATGATATACTTCCTGGAGGGAAGGTCGAGCAGCAGAAAGGCACAACGATGTGGCTGAGGGTAAGGAAGACAAAAGCAACAGTAACAAGTCAGGAGTAGCTAAGAGGCTAGTAAATAATGACAAAATCAACAGTAACTAACAAGAGACAGCTAGATAAAGAGGCTAGGAAATAAGGTACACAGCTCAGCAGTACACGTGATCAGGATAGCGCACCACAGGTGAAAAAGACAATAGTAGGACATGTAGAGTGCAGGGGAGAAAAAAGGGAGAAGAACAGGCTTAAGAAGGTCAATATAAGGAAAGTAAGAGGCAAGAACAGTGGAGAAACACATAGATGGGAGTTAAAGAGGAAGAGAATGCTTAGGTGAGTAGCAGCAGAAGTGCAATACCATCAAGAACAAGAAACAGGAGTAGAGTGGGCTTAGGTTGGTCAGTATGCAGGAAAGGAAGGGGCAAGAACAGTGGAGAAATATGCAGATGGGAGTTAGAAAGCTAAAAGTGATGAGGAGAGTAACTGCAGAAATGCGATACCATCAAGAATGAGATACAGGAATAATAGGGCTAGGGAAGGTCAAAAAGTGGGAATGTAAGTGGCAAGTGCAATGAAGATATACAAAAATATGTTATAGAAAGCTAAAAATAATAGGAGAGTAACAGCAGAAAATGTGATACCAACAAAGGCCAGGTAGTTAGGGAAAGTAAGAACTCATTATAGTAATGCTACCGGTAACTAAATGCAAAACAACTCATAAACCTTATTTAAAACAACAAGTAAATCATGTCAATATTGAACAACACATAAACCAGGCTTAAAACAACAGGAATGGTAGCTATTAGCTTAAAGACAGGACTAAATGCATGGATAATACAGTGTGCTACAAATTAACTAATGCAATATGCGACACCATTGAAACCCGGTCGCAACAAGCACATACAGCACTATATTACAGTGTAGAAAAAGTGTTTGCATCACACATATGACATATGTAACCCTCAGCAAAACACAATTGGCAGCCCAGCATATTACACATCTAGATGAAGGCTAAAATAACAAAAATATCATTCCTGACTGAGCAAAGTACTAATTGTATATTTTTAGTATTCTATTCTAAATGTTAAATGTTATTGCTCAACCATTTAAATGTTTTTTTCTAATTGCAAAAATGTAATTGTGTTAATAATAAAAACACTGCATGAGCTATTCTAACTGTACCGTTCTATTTTGTTGTCACATATTGGGACTTTTGACCCTGGAAATCTCCTGAAAAGGGGCTTTAGTGTAGTATCAGTTGGCCTATCCTGGTAAACAAGGGAAAGAAGGAAGGAAATAAACAAACAAAAATAGTATAAACAATTTATAAGGAATTTTGGACATGAATACAAAATACTCAAGCAACATGGGCCACAGTGCAATATTGTTCTAACTACCTCTAATTATCATACTGAGCTAAAGGAACATCTGATAGTGTGTCCTACTAGTTAAGAAGCTTAATATATTAAAGAAATAAATTCATCAAACCTGCTTCTGAATATTTTGCCTCTAGCGCAGTCCATTCCTTACAGCATTTAAACCCTGAGGAATGATCCAAGAAAACCATACCATGTATTTAAACTTATTAGAAATACTAACCATCCAACCCAATACCATATTCATGGGTGACTTTAATTACCCCACCATTAACTGGGAATCCTACACGACACCAAACGTACATGCACAGAGATTCCTGGATTTTGTAAACACAAACTCCCTAGACCAGATAGTCAATACACCATCCAGGGGTGCAACCATACTAGATCTGGTCCTCACTAATATGGGAGAGTGCTGCCCACCCCCTACTGTAATGCCTTTCCTGGTAAGGTCAGACCAAAAATGGTCTCCTTTGAAGTAAAAATAAAACCTGAATCCCTGCTCAACCCAGAATATTCAGAAACTATTCTAAGTCTAACCTCCTGCCATTAAGTGAGAACCCAGCCAAATTTAAAGCCCCTCAAAACCCTAGGAACATTGCTGCCTATGCAGAACTGTACACAGAAACCATGTACAAGCATGTTAACAGCTGCATAGAGGCAGCTGTACCCACCATGAAGTACAGAACTAACTCAAAAAATAAGCCACCCTGGTGAAATCACAAAATCAATAGGCCTTATAACAGGAGAAAGAAAATCATGGAAAAAAATAGGTGCAGCATCCTGTAGGATAAAAACACTCTCATCAAACTAAACAAACAACTCAGAGGAACAAATAAAGTCTACCAAAGCCAAATTTGAGATATGTTTGGCTTCCCAGACCAAGGACAACTGGAAAGCATTCTTTAGCTATATCCTCAACCTCAAAGAGCTCACTGTAAATGCAGCCACCTATACTGAGCCAGAAGACATAGCAAACCTCCTGGCTGTTAAATTCAGCTCCAACTTTCTCCTTCTCTCCCCTCAACCTTCCCTCAGGAAATATCATCAAATACAACTCCCCCGATTATCACTAGGGAACAGGTCCTTAATGCTCTCTCTAAGACCAAGAACATTGCATCAATGGGCCCAGACAATATCCAAGGATGCCTTCTAAACAGCATCAGATATGACCTATCAGGGCATCTGGAACTACTTTTTAACTGTAGCCTCCAAACAGGATTCATGCCTCATGAATGGAGAAAGGCAAAAGTCATCCTGCTCCACAAACGTGGGCCATCTATATACCCTGGAAACTGCAGACCCATAAGTCTCATTAGTCTTGTATGTAAATCTATGGAAAGAATTAGCATGGAGATGATCAACAGAGATATAGTAAACTGCCACTGGACCCAACCCAGTTTGGTTTCATCAAGGGCAAATAATGCCTACTCAACCGGGTGGACTTCTTTGAGAAGGTCACCAAAACAATGGATGAGGGCAAAATTGTTCACACTGCCTACCTTGACATAGCCAAGGCATTTGACACAATACTACACTCAAACTAAAGAGGTTAGGTACAAAACCCATAGGTCACCCAGTGGATAGCCAAATGGCTCACAGACAGTAAGTTAGAACTCCAGGAAGTTAGAATTGGGGAGTCCACGTCTACAAAGAAGCCAGTCACAAGTGGAGTCCCTTCAGGGATCAGTCCTTGGTTCGCTCCTTTTTGGCATTTACTTCTTAGAAGTCAAGGCCTACATTAGTGGTCTCTGGCTGACTAAATTTTGCAGATGATTACAAATTAGGAGCCGTCATTGAATCTCACACTGACACAAATGTTCTCCAGGAGAGGGTGGCACAGACAAACAACTGGTGTCAGAGCCATGGACTAAACCTAAATGCCAAGAAATGCATAATAGTATCCTTTGGGAAGTCATCAATTCCTGGTAACTATCATATTGACAACACAGCCCTTACAGCTGACCAGTAGTCAGGGACTTACGAACTCACATAGATAGTAATCTAACCTTTGACCATCATGTGTCTACAGTGGTGAAGAAATCATTCTATGCTGTGCAACTTCTAAACAATGGTATGGCATCTAAGTCCAATGAAGCCACTGCATTCATCAGACCTATCATTGAGTACAATGCCTCCTTTGTTATGTACCTAACCTGGCATATCCAACAGTTGGAACATCCACAGAGGTTTCTCGCTAAAAGAATACAGGGCCTAAGTAAAATGTCCTATGCAGACTGCCTCAAGGCCCTATCCCTGTATTCTGTCTCCTACAGGCTTTTGAGGTGAGATCTATGCCTAGCATACAGAGCATTGTCAGACCCCACTCTGATGGACCTCATGCATATCCACAAAATAAATAGCACCAGAATTACCCATTTTAAAGACTAAAACCTTGCCTGTGATATAAATATGACCGGCTGGAGAGACACGTATGTATCCCAGAAACTACTGTGTCTGTGGAGCAGGTTCCCTATCCATGTGAAGCAGATTTCCTCCCAAACCCAATTCAAGTGCAACTTGGACAATTGGATGGAAAACTGGAACTTCATCCATGGTATGGCACCTATGTCCCTAATGGACACATATAGCCTGTAAATGGTTCATCTTCCAGCCCCATGCTTACACTTATCAAGGGTATCAGAACTTGTCAGAGAATTGGGATGCATGGCTAGGCTTAAAAAGGCCCTTGTGGGCATTAGCCTAGGAGGTGAGGAGGTATTTGTTGTTTGATGAAGTCCTGGCTGTAAGGGATGAAAACACGGTGATCCATTAAAGTGTTAATGTTTTGAATAATAAAGTATTTTTTATGAGAAACCTCCATTTTGTTTCTGGTCTTCAGTGCCCTTCTTGGTGGTTCTTTTGTTTTATTGGTGACTTTACATTGGGGCACCTTCTTCTCTATTGTTGTGTTTTATTTTTGAAAAGCCTTTTCTGTAACACTATCGATACAGAAGACAGCTTGTACACACACTACACACAAATACACAAAGACATTACACCTATCTCTTTACCTTAGCTTAACCCGCAAACACACGCACATATACACACACTAAATGTATCCCCTTACATAACACTAACACCAAACATACATGCATTACTGTGCATAATACAAACTAAAACCAAGTTACATGTTTAAAAAATACCTGTATTACTGTGTATAATATAAACTCAAACCTACGTACATGTTTAAAAACAACAGATATTTGTAAAATAAATGTTTCCCTTTTGCTTGAGCTTTCAGTAAAGTTCATGGGAACCATATATATATATATATATATATATATATATATATATATATATGTGTGTGTGTGTGTGTGTGTATGTATATATATATATATATATATATATATATATATATATATATACAGATATGTATATGCATGTGTATATGTGCATGCATGTGTAGACGTATGTCTTCGGGAGTTATCAAGATTAAAAATATAATAGATTATAATGTTCAACAAATACAATTTAATGATGAATATTATTATGTTTTATAATATTTGGCACGTTTTCATATTTTCCAGTATGCCTTTTTTTGTTTTTACACTTACACATTTGACAGCATTCATTTTATTACTTTTGATTATTGTTTTTATTGAGCCTTTCATTTTCTATACTGCCTTTGGCATATGGTTTGGATGAAACTGATTATGCTGAGCCAGTTCATTTACCAGATTAACTAATATAAATGCTATACACATAAACCACTTCATCTCTAAACTTGTAACGCCATTACAGCAGAACTAAAAAAGACTGAAAAAACTCACCAGTTGTAAACTTTTGCTTAAATAAGACTCCAACCATTGGTGGTTATACACATGGCCGTCCCCTGGGTGATACTTCCCCCTCACCTTCAGCTCTTATTGCTCTCCACATCTATCCTTGAAATTCTCTTCCTAAGTTGAAATATCACTACCATTTCTCCATATTAACTCTTCAGACTAACCAAACATTCATCCACAATATCTAATTATTCTCTTACTAACTTGCCCTTATTTGCACTATAACTAGAATCATCCCTTGTTTTGATTATAAATTTTAAGAAAAAGCTTATCTTTCTTTCCACACTAACCTCTTTCTCTATTTTGCTTAAATCAAACACTACATTTCACTTCAACTCTCGTGCATTATACATTTCTCTCTCAACCAACCCCTTTTTATCTTATCTCACTTACATCACATCCTATGTTTCACTTTGTACATATTTGACAAGTTTCCCTAACCACTGTCCTGTCATGAAGGATACCTCATCTGTCTGTTATACTTATCTTTGTATCTGATACAAGACAGTTTGTACACTGTAAACTGAGATGTACAATCTGGTGAATGCCTGTCAAAGATAGTGTATTTTACTGAATATACTTCTAGCATTATTACTACTGTATATTTATATTAGCATGGTTACTACTTTAAATACAGTTCTATAGACTACAAGTTTTGCTGTTTGTAAATGTATTTCCTGTTTATCATATGCAGTGAAATTGCAAATGTAAAAGTTATTTACTGCAGTTTTTCTTCCTGGTTCTAGGTAAAAAAAGAAAGAAAGAAAAATAAATAAGTAGCTAAAATTAAAAAAAATTAAACCTAAATTAAACAAATAAAACAAGCATCCCCTGTAGATGAAAAGCAAACATATTTCAACAAAATATAAAATAGACAAATATAATATGTTGTTAATATTTGCCTAAATTGCAAAAAAGTTTATTACTGAAGTAGCTGTTCTCCTTTGAAGCAAACTGTTTTAATTTTAATCTGCATAATAAAGGTAATAAGTAAATGCTGGTAAATAACAAATGTCATTGTTTAAATGATACATTTAATCTGCATAATAAAGGTAATAAGTAAATGCTGGTAAATAACAAATGTCATTGTTTAAATGATACATTAAAAAAACAGGAAAATAAGATAAAGGACTAACATTTACATCAAGTTGCTTACTATTTAAATGCTTTGGCATGTACCTCTATACAGCCTTCCCAAAAAAATTAAATGGTTTGGCATGTACCTCTATATAGCCTTCCCAAAATATGATTCTTTACTTGGATAATGCATCAGATAAGTATGACAGGTAATATTCCACATCCTATATGCATTGCTGAATGCAAGATATTTCACAACAATTGTCATTTCTTTCTGACAATTGCAGGACATTGATTATCATGATTAAATTACCCTGTCACTGCGGGGTGTTTCAGCTCTTCCAGCATAATATGGAAACGTCTTAGAAGAGACACACATAAAGACATTTGCCCTGTGTGAATTTTCCCTTAATACTGGGGCATGACCAATGCAAAACATACAGAATAATGTCTCAGAGACATTAATCATTCTCCTGTCCAGGGTACTCAAGTTAATCACACAAATTTAAAAAAAGGAGTCCACTTGCTTTAACCTCTGGCAGTGAATAGATTTACACCCAGCTGATAATACGGTAAGGTCCTCTACTGAAACGTGAATAAGAACCTTTCTATGACAAAACAAAACAGTGTCTTAATGAACACATCTTAAAGACTTTTGCAGGGTATTCAGCATTATGTCATTTTCTCATTGCAGTTAGCTTTAAATTATCACTGAGTTGTATTTAAGCAACACTGCAATGCTACCATCCCTTAAAGGTCAAGCAGAATTCATTTTTTATGTTATAAAGACATTTATCTTGTTGCTCTTACAGGCTTGTTTTTGACTTTGCTAAGTATAAAACAGACTTGATTTTTTCAATAGTATTACTGTTAGAAATGGTTGTTCCATGACTTTTTAAAAAGATTTCTTACTTCGCATTTCCTGACTTAGAGATATTAAAGACTTCATTCACCACAAAGAAACAGAGGTTTATTTTAGTAGGATGAGTGGCAGATTTATCACATTTTTTCATATACTCCAGAAGTATGCAAGAAATCAGATCAAGGACTTGAAATAATGAAATGAAAAAGACACTGTCAACTTTTCAAAACAAAATCAAACTGCAAAAGCACCCAAGTAATATATTCTGGAAAAATGAAAAATTGTAACTAAAACAGGATTTATCTAGACTTATACAAATATACCTTTTTTCATTTAACTTTAATTCTTGCTTATTTCCCATTCATAAAAACAGTTTTTTATACAGCTAGATTAACCAGGAAAAGCTGAAAGACCTTGCCATTATTATTTTTCAGAATAAGTTTTGACAGCAACAGAAAATCACTGATTATAAAATTCACATTAAAAATGAAAAAGTGTTATCAAAAATAGTTTATTAAATATGGACCCAGTTATTATAATGATACTTCTCAATATGATTTCTAGTTGAAAACTAAGCTGAAAATTTAGAAGTACAAGCAGACATTCTGATTTATTCTGCAGTCATGAACAATAATATATAATTGTCTCTTATTCTGATGTTATTGACTCTCACTCTGACTATGCAAACCTATAGACAACACAGCTGAGACACATGGCTTTGGATTTAGAAAAAACAGTCTATTGCAGAGTTCACTCATGTGTTGCTAGCACCACAGCCAGTGTTCATTACTGTTTACATGTCCTCAGCAGACCCGATGTTATGAATTGCAAATGCAGAGCCCATGTAAACACACATACAAACACACACACATATGGCCTGTTATGGTCAGGCCTGCATTTTGTCTAAATAAATTAAGCCTGCTACAGTGTACTGGCCTGTCAAGAGAAAAGGAAGAAACTGTATATTGTTTCTGGCATTCCTGCCCCTGACATCTGCCGTGTTTGTGACAGGGAATACATTCCTAACTCATTATCCGAGGAAGTGGAATCCTACCATGACAGCACCATTAATCAGAATCAAACAGTCCCTTTTTTTTTTTTTTAAAGAGCACTTTCTAACTTTTACCTTAGTGTCATTCTTGGGACTGGACAACAGGCAATCTATCTTTTTGAGTGACAACAGTGATGGATGGCGTTATTTATGCTTTTGTGTATTAAAAGACAGGAGTACCACCAGCTTGTCACTCTGCCAAGCATGTTGGAAAAGTAGAAATTTAATTTGCTGGAAAAAGAACAGAGGGAACAGAATGTTGGGAAACAACATGTCTTGTTCTTAAGAGAACTGTTGCTCATTGAGACATACTCTGGAGCAAAAAGGGGCCATAAACAATGTGGCTGTCTACTCTTTTTGAATGAGGCTCAGTGTCTTATCAGTTTTTTGCTAAGCCTCATCCAGCACAGACTGAATTGCTAATTACTTATCAGTTTACTATTGCAGTATGCGATGAATATTAAAAAAAAGTACCTTAGTTTCATACCTTCATATGTCAGAACTGTCTGAAACTTAGCTGATGATAAAGAAGGCAAGTCATGCTTAGACCACATTTAAGTATATATCAAAGTATGTAGTAGTAATTTATGTCTCTCACCTCTGGAATTTTATTTGTGTGCCATGGACGTCTGAAGCCTACTTCTAAAATTGCCTGTGCCGCTTATGATAATATGCTTTTTATGTGCATTTACTGCTCTTGGTGTAATTTACCTTTCCTTATCAGTTCCCCCTTGAAGGTACTCATTAAGTGTTATGCTTTTCTCAGTACTAAGCAGTGCTGTTGAACTATCCTGCACTGTCTTCCTTTACATTCAGTACAGACTTACTGGACTATTTACTTTGTTTTGCTGTTCACTGTCTCAAGACTTGTGATACAATTGTATTCAAAATTCGGTCACCTTCCATTACACTACTTCTGTTTCATCTGTGAAATTTAAATTTTAGTTATTTTGGAATTTTACTAAGTGCTGAAGCAAGATATAGGATCATAGGATTATAGCCAGTTACTAGGCTACTGTCCCTGAGGCCCTTATAAGCCCAGCCAATAAATGTGCCCATATTCCCAGAAGTCAGCACTTGATGCCCCTGTCCAGCAGGGACACTAATGGATTTTCTGCACTACCATTAATAAGTCACTCTTCTGCTTGAATTGTCCTTCTAATACACCCTGTTACATCACTGTGACGTTCATCTTCACTAATTGTCCAAATAAATACATTTTTCGTTTCATTATAAAACTGCATGTCCCTATCAGTCCTATGAAATGGCATGCAGCATTTCATAGTCCACCCTGAAACTTTCCCGGGAAATTAAATGACTGTTTGCAATGAACTAAAAAAAATGTTTAGTAAAGCAATGTAGCATTGGGAAAAAAAGTATATAGTAATTAAATAAATTCTTTGACACCTGCTTAATAGAGTTCATTACCATAGGGGAGCTTAAGCCAGTCCTCTCAAACAGTACAGATAACAGACGAGTCTTGATTGTCTGTGAAATACAGGCCCATCATGTGACACACACACACACACACACACACACACTGGATAACTCTGCAAAACCCCAAGCAAATACAGTAGGGTATGCATAGTCTCCAAGGAAGGTACCTCATCCAGAAAACAAAGTGAAAGCATATCATCATCAGTGTGCCACTATGAACTAATATGGATCTTACAAAAGAACAAGGAGGCCATTTTTAAGAAGGTTGGAAATATAGTTATTCATTTGTAAAGATTTACTAATAAATATATATATTTTTCTTAATATTAGGAAATAGTGAAGACAGTGCATCTGTTCTTCAAGTACAACTTATGATCCACAACTGCCAATCCCAGGCATCTTACACCTTTACTTCTGCACTGATTTCATGCTCTTTTAAATTCACCCACGAAGTCAGATTCACACATCCAAATTGCTAACCCTTTACTAGCAGCAACCATTTTTCTGCTTGAAAAATTACATTCTTGGGTCAGTGTTGCTGCTTTTAGCCTTTCATTTAATTGTTAATGTGTTTACCATCCTTCATCATTTCATCTTTCACTTTCCTCTCTCTAGTCCTTATAACTTAATTTTTATACCCCTATTATATGTACCTCTCAACTTCTTTGGTCAAAAATGAAGGACAAAGCCAAAAATAATGGGAGTACAAGTCCAAAATTAGGGAAAATGTTAACTAATACTCTAATTCACTTACACTGAATAGGCTCATAGGAAGTTTCTAGGCTATTGGTCCTGAGGTCCTTATAAGCCTAGCCAAAAGTTTAACCCATGTATAGACAAATCAGCACCCAATGGCCCTGTTCAGAAGTGACACGGGTGGAATCCCAGGGATGTATTTTCTATTTACCATCCAGTTATCCAGGTTGCGCTTAGAAAGGGGTAAAAAGCTACTCTGCCTGACATGGAGACGGTGTGTATTCCACAGATTGGGGAGTCTCTGGGACAAAAATCTGTCACGTTAACAAGTCCTACTGATGTCACAGACCAGGGTGAGGCTGCGTGTGTGGGTTACAGCAGTGCTTGACTTGCGGATATCCAGCAGCCCCATCAAGGTGGTGTCGGAGATCACCTTGTATGCCAGACAGAGGTCACCTCTGAGGAGTCTGTATGAAACAGTATAGAGGGATAGGGCTTTTAGCTCATCTGTGTATGGAAGATTTTTGAGGCTCTGACTTCTCCTGGTGAGGAACCTCTGTGGTCTCTCCAGCTTCTCCATTTGCTTTAATAGGTGCATGCCAAATGGGGCATTGTACTCAATAATGAGCCTTATAAGGGAAGAATACAGGGATGCTATGACTTCCTTGTCCATGGATGAGATAACTTTACTTATGAGGTGGGCCATGTACAAAGCTTTCTGTAAAATGGAAGCAAAATGGTGGTCAACACTCAGGATGTTATCACTCTGGGTGCCCAAATCCCTCATGACTGACTGCTTGATGAGGACTTTGTTATTAATGTGATAATTTGTGGGGACATCACTTTCCCCAAAGGGGATGATGATGCATTTTTTTTTGTATTGAGCTTCAGGCCATGTTTCAGGCATCAGTCATTTGTTTGGGTGAGACCCTCTTGAAGGATGTCCATGTCACTAAGGGAATTGATAACAGCGCCCAGCTTGCAGTCGTCTGCAAACTTGGTCAGCCACAGCCCACTAGTTTTGGCCTGTACCTCAGGAAAGTATATCCCAAATAACAGAGGCCTCAATCCGAACCCTGGGGTATGACACTCGATATGGGTCTACTGCTTGAGGTGGCTTCCCCTATTCTGACCAGGTGGGTTCTATCAGTGAGCCAGTTAGCTACCCATCTGGTAACATATGGATTGATGCCTAGTTGAGAGAGTTTATCTATTATGCCTGAGTGGGGAATAGTGTCGAAGGCTTTGGCCAGGTCAAAGTAGGAGGTGTGTACTGTCTTCCCCTCTTCCATGGCTTTGGTGACGGTCTCAAAAAAGTCAACCAAATTTAACAGACATGACCTCCCCTTGACTTAGCCTAACTGTGTGGGATCGAGTGTTTGGAGGCTGCCAATGTCCTTGTTAATGAGGTCCATGATAATCCATTCCATGGCCTTGCAGATCAGGCTAGTTAGGCTGATGGGTCTATAATTTCCCGGATTGGTGGACGCTCCACCTTTGTGTAAAGGGATGACAGTGGCTGTCCTCCACTCAGCTGGAACAAAGCCAGTACTCAGGCTTTGGTTGAATTGGGTGCCTAATGGTGTTGCAAGTTCATGCCTGAGTTCATGTAGGATGCAGCCCGGGATGTTATCGGGTCCCATGGACGCTGTATTTTTTTGCCCTTGAGAGAGCAGTGATGACCTGATCTCTATATATAAGGGGAAGGGGACAGCTACTGGGAATGTCCTGATTTACTGATGGGGGGGCAGAGGGGAGAGATTTTCACTGAATCTGTCAGCCAGGATGTTTGCTATATCTACAGTATTTGTATATGTGGTGTCCTGTCCTTGACCACCAGTTCTGAAAAGATCTGGGTGCTACCTTTGAGATTAAGGATATATGTGAAGAAGGCCTTATGATTGTCTCTAGCAGATGTGACCAATTTCGACTCAAAGTCTGCTTTGGAAGATTTCACTAGT